>NC_060122.1:177311385-177614415 GCF_021461395.2 Schistocerca americana | reverse complement strand
TCTATCTTCTCTTTGAGGTGGGTTTGTTCAAGAACGACCATTGTGAGCTGTTGGGTATTATTTCCCACTTCTTCAGTCAGCTTTTCTTGGGTGGAGCTAGCTGAAGTGTGGGCCTGAGATAACTCTTCCACACAGGTGTTCACTTTCTGCTGCACATTAACTATTTGAGTTAACTGATTCTCACATCGGGTGATATTGTGTTTCGTTTCATGTGTGAATGTAACCAAAGTTTCTTCCTGTTTAGTGACTCGATCGGACAATGTGTGAAATCACTGGCTGAGCTATTGAGTGGTGGTATTTAAATCTGTTATCTGTTTTGTCGTTCGTTCAAAATTTTCGGTCATAGTATGGTTTAATACGTCAATTTTCTGACTAACGTCTCGTTTCATGTCTGCAAATAACTCTAATAGTCGGTCCAGTTTGTCAGTCTCTTGTGGTCGATTTGTGTCAGGTTGCTGAATTTGCCTCATATTCGGTTCTGACATTGATGTTAACAATGGCGCTGACGGTCCAGCCTCACGTCCATTCCACATTTCGTCATTTAAAGTCGCCATCTGTGTATTATCACAAATGTTGCGAGTGTGAGGCAAAATCATTGCCTTGATCTGTAAACTCGTCCATGGAGGGAAACGAGGACATTTCTTGCTGGTTGCACGATGAATCTAGGTCACTTAACTCATCTGCCGAAACTATCTCTACCTTACCGCGTTCCATTGTAATAGGATGTCTAATCGTAAGTCAAAACGGGAATAATATAAGTCTGATTAATAAAGATTTGACTCAAATTTAGGTTGAAATATCTTCTCGTCAACGTAAATAATTGCTCTATTGCAAACAATGGTTGAGAAAGATGCAGCAGGGCGGACAAAATTTTTCGTAACAAATGACTGTTTGCGGTCAAATTCACGATCTTCATATGCTACAACAATACTATAATTACCACAAACTACAATAAAGATAGATAATTTTGGAAAAATCTAGAAGAAAACTACAGGATATGTGATAAGGGAAATATGGATTCTTCAGCTGGCTATTGAATGTTTGAATGAAACACAATTGTGTGACTCACCATTAAATTTTCTGTCCTACAGTGGCTGGTCAGTCACTTCTGTGTAAATCGTATTCGTCAAAATATGGATTTTCTTAATACATCTCCATCGAATAATCACCAAAAGGTCTCAAAATAACATTTTTGCATCAATATACGCCATGCAAAGAAAACAGATTGAATTAGTTACAAAAATTCTTTACAATATTGTTGTATAATCATTTGCTTAGGTACAATAAAGTAGGTCTTTTAGTTACCTTTTAAACTTCAGGATTTTTGGTTCTTCTCTGTTGGGAAAAAATACAAATTAAAATTTCAAATTCGCTCAAAAACGACACATCCGAAAATTGTGTCCTGTCACGGTCGCCAGTTGTAGTGGTTAATAAAAAGAAAAAGAGAAGAAAAGAAAAGAAAAAGGTTGAAAATGTGGGAAGAAATAGTGAATGAAAAGGGGTTTTTAAAATCCTTAATGACTGTGAAAAAAGGGAAAGAATGAAATGCAAATCGGACTTCATGTTACAGGAAAGCTATTGTTGGGGTGGTCCTTGTGGCATTTCTTAGCAAAAATTAGACCAATTCCCACTACAAAAATTATTGAAAAAGAACAGAGAATAACAAAATGTAACTGACAGGGGGAAATGGCGTAGATAAGAGTTCATCCTTTACCAGGTTAACATGTCTTCTTTCGTGCGGCGTCCAGGTCTTCAAAATCTCCTATTTCAATTCCGCGTGAAAAGTCTGCTCCGAATAAAAATCATGAGTAGTTATTTAAAGAAGTTTTAAATAGATAGCATAATTGTACAACGTTTTGAGTGGAAATTCGTGATGGTATATTTTATATATGTGACAATGGATGTATCTGTTCGTTGTATCAAATGTTTGGTGTAAATTCACTTGTAGAGCCTTGTCATTGTTTTTCATTCTGTTTTAATCTGTTTCTATGTAACCTGATTGATAAGTTGATAATGCTATCGTTACTGTTTTATACATACAGGCCTGAAGATGACGCATTGAAGCATTGAAACTGGTTGCAACAAAATAGAATAAACTCAATGGATGGCTGCAGGTGTTTTATTTTGTCACAATAGCAAACTGTCGTCGTCCCAGAGACGTCCTGCCAAAAGGATGGACATACGAATGCAGTAACGAAGACTGGAAAAGTTATTTTAATTTTTAATTTCTCTCTTAGATTACGGTTAAAATCCTTTGTGTGTTAAGCACAGGCGACTTTGAGGACTTAGCACTGGCAGTAATGAACTGGGGCAGCCCTGGACATACTCGCTGGTTTTTGTACTTCTTGCTATAATACAGCGCTTGTTTCGCTTCACCACTTCATCATTCTTCTACGATACAACCTTTCCGAACTGTCTACTCTCTTCTTGTGTGAACTGCTTATCGTCGACGTTTCACATCCAAGCAATGTTACAATCCAGACAAATACCTTTAGAAACGCCTTCCTAACACTTACATTTGTATTCGATGTTAACAAATTTCTTTTCTTCATAAACGCACTTATTGCTATTGGCAATCTACATTTTTATAAAATTTCTGTTTCGGCCATCAACACTTATTTTACAGCTCAAATAGTAAAATAATGTAATATTTTAATGTTCCATTTTCTAATCTGATTTCCCCAGTATCGCCAATAGTATTCTATTACATTCCATTGCTCTTATTTTGCTTTTGTTGATGCTCTTATATCCTCCTTTCAAGGCCCAGTGCATTCCAGTCAACTACTCTTCCACGTCTTTTGCTGTCTCTGAGTGAATTCCAATGTCACTGTCGTACCTCAATGTTTTTGTTGATCTGATGGAGCATCAAATTAATCTTTGACAATGGAACAAATTAAAATTGGTGGCAATGCAGAGAACTGAACCCACATCTCCTGCTCACAAGATAGCAGTACTATGCACTACACCATTCTGGCATTCTGGCTAGCAGAGCTGCACAGACTACTCTAGTCCAGAGCCCTCCCTAACATAGGCTGAAGTGTGAATTTTTGGATTAGGGAGGGTATTGGGCAATTATAATCCACGCAGGTGTGTCAGCTACAGTGCCAGGATGGTGTGGTGAATAACACGTCTGTTTAGTAGACAGGAGAACTGGGTTCAAGTCCTACCTGTGGCACCAATTTTAATTCATTGCTTCGCCTTCTATCCTTCTCAAAATTTTTGTTTCTTGACCTTTAATTCCTTCAGCAAATTATCATTGGTTTCCTTCACTCTATGCTCGATGTAACCACTGAATTTATTGGGGATAGGCTACAATCCTGTCTCACTTTTTAGTCAGTCACTCCTTTCCTTACATGTCCCTGCTGTATGGCTTCTATACAGTTTGTATGAAACCTTTCACTCACTATATTTTACGCCTACAGCATTTACAATCTGTAAGAGTGTATTCCAGTCGATTCTGTCAAAGCTATTCTCGAAATCTGCAAAAGCTATAAAGGTATGGTTGCCTTTCCTTAACCTGTCTTCTAAAATAAGTTGCATTTTCCCCTATTTCCTCTTCTATTATTATGATAATATTGTCCTCAAGTTTAATACGTACAGACCTTTCAGCATATCTCTCTATGCTTTCTCCTGGCTTGACATCCGAGCTTTTGATATGCATACAGCTCCTTTTTTTTCTCCACAGGGGTCTTAAATATTTTTGTAGACAAGTTACACTAGCCTTTAAGTAGCTCACAAAACAGAGCTTCAGATCTGTATCACTGATTCCAGATTTCTGTAAACTGTAAAATATACTTTTGAATTACACTCATGCGCTAGGCTTTGCATTTATTTACGCAGAGAGTGAATTACCGCACTGTTGACATGATGTCGATCATAGGCAGATCTTTCAAGTAATCTTGAGCCTTCGATACCGCCCCTCCATTTTTGAGGTGTCATTTGGTAGATGTCGTCATTTGTTAAAAATCTGACTCTCGTAATGGCTCAGAGATTAAACATTGCATCTGGTAGTCCGTAACGTGTGAAAACAGTGCTTACAATTTAAGGGAACCTTATTTACCGATAAAATTTGTTTTTGAGTGTAAGACTGAAGTGATAATTCCTATGTAAGGTCGTCACAGAAATTGTGTGTTGTAGTGACGCAAGTAAACTGCCGATTTCTTAAAGTGTCAAATTTTCGAGTGTAACACTGCTTCAAGTTTAATAATAAATATTTGACATTAAGCTTTTAAGCGGGAAAAAGTTTAGAAAATGTTTGAAATTAGGGTTAAGGTTTTTTGGAAGTCACTAATGATCTCTTTATGGAATAATGAACGAATATAGTCTTGCTAATTTGCACTCCATTTTAATCAAAAGCGAGTTTTTCACGTGTCTCAATGTTTATGACGTCATATCTCCTGAAATTCATGTCTTACAGTGAAAGAATATGGCAGATACATTCAATGACATATGCACATACTGTCTGTCAAACAATGTTGCAGGTACATTCTGTGAAATACGCGCACACTATTTGCAAAGCGTGCTTCTAATAGAGTTAGTAGTAGTGAAGTAATAAATTAAAACATATCGCCTGATGTTGAAGTTATACAACATGAACAGCGGATATGTAGTAAGCCATAAACTTCTTGCTTTCATCATTTTGTGGGGGCTGTAAGCGAGAAAACATTCCTACAGACTTAAAATAACTTTTAAACTTTGTTGGAAGTCAATAAGTTCTTTCATTCAGAAATGCTGTATGAAGTATCTCGAGTATTTATGCGCCAGCGATTACGATGCTTCGAACCGTAAAACATAGTATTTGGCCCTCATTACAACTAAAATGATGTGATTTTATTTCGTCAGTGGCAGTGCAGGGAATTTTCGACTAGAAAATATTACCTATAATGAATCGGGTTGCTACAACTAGTAAATTGCTTTGAACTACGTTTATTGATGTTAAGTTACTAACTCCGATCCATAAAAGAGGAATATATTGAAAACAAAATTTTCGTTCACCCTGGAACTGCAGCTGGTAACGAGTTCCGGGTTCCAGAATAGTCATGTATCGTTGGCGACACATATAACATAGTTTAGTCAAAGAAGGGAAAGGATGGATAAAGTCATACAGTCACAAATTTTGTACAGTAGTAGGAGCGAATGTCATGAACAACACAGCGTTGTGTCGTGTCCTCGCCAATGAACGCAACCGGAGCTGGCGCGTTGAGACAGTATATGACTGACACCACAGGCTGTGCCTTGAAGTTCGCCGCCAACCACAAGCGCGACTCAATCAACAATCTCCGCTCCGCCGCCAACGAGATAGACTTCCACGTTGTGATAAGCGGCGGTCATAGGGAGCAACGGGACTTAATGTTTGGAGTTGACACGCGGTGGTACTAGTACGGAGTTAAAGGGTTGCTATTAGTAATGGAGATGAGCTGGCGAGACTTAGTCAACAAGTGGAGTCGCCTATGGCCTTCGGATAGGTCCAAGTGTTCACTACAGTGATTTACAGTATGGCGCCCGGGCTGTATACACTCTTGTTGACATTGTATTCGGAGACGCACGTATTTTTCAGATTATTGCTTGGATGGAACTGTCCGCAAACACATACAAAAATGTGTACATGCTGTACAACTTACGTATCACAGCGCAATTTTTTTTTTTTTTTGTGTCACTAATTCGTTTGCACATTCACAGTTCCTGTATCCACCTCAGAGCACGTAAGGCGAATACAATGTGTGCGCGCCATCCTACCCAGGCGAAACTTGAGAGGTTGGGGCGGAAAAATGATTTGAAGGTCGCTATTTCACTTCTTGAATATCTCGAATGCCACGGCTTTTAGCGAAGATGTTACCCGATACAGATCTAAACTGCACTACGTTTACTACATAAAGGTCCTATTCATGTTTTCCCTAAGGCTGATACTTCCCACGTTGCAGAGAATGGGAAAATCTCAGATCATTAAAAATAGGTATTGTGTAAAATTGATTTTTATTGTTAAATGAAGTGTGTTGAGAACAAAAATGAAGTGCGTGTACCACAGCTAAGTCCAGTAGAACCGTATTAAAGGATATACCGTATAGTGACGGTTGGCAGGATGGAGTTGGAGGTGTGGGAAAAGGACGGACATGCAAAGGAAGTCACGCTGCCGGTTGTCATCATTCACTTCCCTTCTTTGCAGGTCTGTGAACTGTAGATTGAGCGGGAGAGCCCTTCTATATCATAAAAGCCACTACTTCCTCATTTACATTGTCGACGCTTCATAGTGCGACGCATGCGCAGACTATCCTGGGAGGTGTTTATTTTTCACAAGATGTGTTAACATTACATTGACTACAGATATGAGTTGCTAATAATAATAAAGCAAGAAAAGCGTACACACAGATTCTCCGCAAATCTACACTACTAGAGGGAAATTGATTCTTAGTGACTCTGCATGGCAGCTGTAGCTTTCTCATAAGAAAAGTAGCTTCTCGCATCATGAGCGCTGCCCACTTTCACTTAACAGGCAGACTATATCTCCCCGGAAATTTCGGAATTGCTATCCAGTTCTCTCACGGAGTTGGCAAAATAACTTCACTGAACTGCTGATGCAGTACAGTTTATTAGTTCAATATTTATTTGCGGTTGTTAAGTGAGCTATTGTGTAAAAGCGGCCCACACCTGGAGCTGACAATTGTATACCACGCTTAAGTGCCTCATCCAAGTTTTACATGCTAGCAATATAAATTTGAGAATGTTGATGTTTGTCTCCATCACCAATGGCTGGAATACATTCCAAACCATGACCGATATCAAATTTATAGCCCTGTAATAAAAAAGGAAAAGAGGAAGTTATTTTTTTTTGTGGCCTAAATAGGAGACTGTTAACCGTTGACAACTTTGCTTCCGCGTCGTACTGACGTGGCAGTTCTTCCGCCGACCAGCTGAGGCAACACACACGCTGTTCAGCACCAGCAACCAGATAGTTACGATCCAGCAGTTAGTCATTACAGTGCCTGCAGTCATCTCAGTACAGTACTCTGAAGATAACCTTCATAAGCAGTCGCTATTTATGGAGAACTGCGATCAGTAAGAGTATACTGTTACAAAGAAGATCTGTTCATTGGTTTAGTTCAGTTACTGGTTTGAGTTTAATTGCAAATTAAGTATTCTGTCTCTAGGTAATTAAAACTTAATAAATTCTTTGCACAGGTGGAAGGAAACTGGTACCTTGAAACTACACTCCTGGAAATGGAAAAAAGAACACATTGACACCGGTGTTTCAGACCCACCATACTTGCTCCGGACACTGCGAGAGGGCTGTACAAGCAATGATCACACGCACGGCACAGCGGACACATCAGGAACCGCGGTGTCGGCCGTCGAATGGCGCTAGCTGCGCAGCATTCGTGCACCGCCGCCGTCAGTGTCAGCCAGTTTGCCGTGGCATACGGAGGTCCATCGCAGTCTTTAACACTGGTAGCATGCCGCGACAGCGTGGACGTGAACCGTATGTGCAGTTGACGGACTTTGAGCGAGGGCGTATAGTGGGCATGCGGGAGGCCGGGTGGACGTACCGCCGAATTGCTCAACACGTGGGGCGTGAGGTCTCCACAGTACATCGATGTTGTCGCCAGTGGTCGGCGGAAGGTGCACGTGCCCGTCGACCTGGGACCGGACCGCAGCGACGTACAGATGCACGCCAAGACCGTAGGATCCTACGCAGTGTCGTAGGGGACCGCACCGCCACTTCCCAGCAAATTAGGGACACTGTTGCTCCTGGGGTATCGGCGAGGACAATTCGCAACCGTCTCCATGAAGCTGGGCTACGGTCCCGCACACCGTTAGGCCGTCTTCCGCTCACGCCCCAACATCGTGCAGTCCGCCTCCAGTGGTGTCGCGACAGGCGTGAATGGAGGGACGAATGGAGACGTGTCGTCTTCAGCGATGAGAGTCGCTTCTGCCTTGGTGCCAATGATGGTCGTATGCGTGTTTGGCGCCGTGCAGGTGAGCGCCACAATCAGGACAGCATACGACCGAGGCACACAGGGCCAACACCCGGCATCATGGTGTGGGGAGCGATCTCCTACACTGGCCGTACACCACTGGTGATCGTCGAGGGGACACTGAATAGTGCACGGTACATCCAAACCGTCACCGAACCCATCGTCCTACCATTCCTAGACCGGCAAGGGAACTTGCTGTTCCAACAGGACAATGCACGTCCGCATGTATCCCGTGCCACCCAACGTGCTCTAGAAGGTGTAAGTCAACTACCCTGGCCAGCAAGATCTCCGGATCTGTCCCCCATTGAGCATGTTTGGTACTGGATGAAGCGTCGTCTCACGCGGTCTGCACGTCCAGCACGAACGCTGGTCCAACTGAGGCGCCAGGTGGAAATGGCATGGCAAGCCGTTCCACAGGACTACATCCAGCATCTCTACGATCATCTCCATGGGAGAATAGCAGCCTGCATTGCTGCGAAAGGTGGATATACACTGTACTAGTGCCGACATTGTGCATGCTCTGTTGCCTGTGTCTATGTGCCTGTGGGTCTGTCAGTGTGATCATGTGATGTATCTGACCCCAGGAATGTGTCAATAAAGTTTCCCCTTCCTGGGACAATGAGTTCACGGTGTTCTTATTTCAATTTCCAGGAGTGTATTAGTTCGTAGAATATAGAACGTCTTGTCAAGATTTATTTCAATGGAAATGATAGTATAAATAACGGCGTGACTATAGTCCCGGTGAAACAGAAAAGTTTACAGTGTCGATAATCTTCTTGCTGGAGAATCTGGTTTACGCCTCTCCGTTGAAGCGTCAGATCTCTACGACAATGAAACTATAAATAGACCTTATTCTTCTCGAATTGGGTCAACTGGAGTCTCTCCTTGTGCAGTGACTATATCCTAATGGGAAATGACTGGCAGTCCTACAAAATTTCCGCAAATCAAAACAAGAGAATGGTTGCACTCTTGTATCAGTGATGACCGAGAGCAGGCTCGTCCATCGAATCCGTTCACATTCAATCCGAAGGACCTAAACTACGCCCTAATGCTGCTTATGTAAAGTCAAGGAATTGTTCAAAATAAATAAATTAACGTACCTTCTGTTTCAGAATCTTATACTGCATTCTTTATACAATACTTTCCTACTGTTGATGTTTACAGGTAACTAATCCTCTAGTCAGTTTTAAGTTTGAACTCTCTTAAGATAAGATTTTATGTAATGGCAGCCGTTAACAATGAGACATGATGCAAATGCTCTCGCTATCAGATAGCTCGACCACCTCGTACACAAACGATTACTAGTGAATGTGAGATTGCCAGCGAAAAATTAACATTGGTAAAAAACAAAACATAATAATGAATGTCCCACGGAGCCAAATATGCTCGCAGGCGAAAATTGTTATCTGTTGGTTATAATAAGTTAACAACCTAACACATTTCACACTACAAGTCTCACCGCCACACCTCCAAAGTGAATTGCAGTGACGCAGTCACTGCCCTGTGGAAATTTAGTGCCTCACCGACACAGTTAGAGTAACTTAGCACCCCGGACTACAAGTCCATTTAAAAAAAAAAAACGCATTTCCGCCGATGCGTATTCATGTATATAATAGCAATATCTGTGAATAGCGTTATGAATATTCCAATGCTAAGTATCGTTAACGGTTTTCATCATTTTCTTTGGCATTCTTCAGAAATTACGTTTGAAAATCTGAGTGCTTAGCCTCTTCTTAATCGAATTATCGTTTATTTGCTACGAAGAATTGATTGGGAAAGTGGCAACAAAACGTCTCATTACGTTGGAGTGTAGAGTAATGTGTGAGTCGCGTGACATACCATCTGAAGTTCGGAAAAATATCATCCACACAATCACGAAGACTGCGAGAATTATCGCACAAATCAGCGTAACAGCTCATGTATCCAGCTTGCTTACAAGATTAATATACAGAAGAACGGAAAACAAAATTGAGGATGCGTTAGATGACGATCAATTTGGCGTTAGAAAAGGTAAAAGCACCAGAGAGGCAATTCCGACGTTGCGGTTCATGATGGAAACAAAACTAAAGAAAAATCAAAACACCTCCATAGGATATGTAGTCCTGGAAAAGCCGTTCGACAATGTAAAATGCTGCAAGACTTCTAAAAAGCTTTAGGGAGAACTGGGTAGTACGCAGTATGTACAAGATGAAAAGGGAATAATAAAAGTGGACGACCAAGAACGAAATTAATAAGGGTATAAGACAGGAATGTAGTCTTTCGCCCTTAGTGTTCAATCTTTACATCAAAGAAGCAAGTTCAGGAGTGGGATCAAAATTCAAGGTGAAAGGGTATCAAATGTGCGATACGCTTTGTGACATGGCTATCCTGAGTAAAAGTGTAGAACAGTAACATGATCTGCGCAATGAAATGAACGGTCTAATGAGTACAGAATATGGATTGAGCGTAAATCGAAGAAAGACGAAAGTAATGAGAAGTAGTAGAAATGAGAACAGCGAGAAACTTCACATCAAGATTGACGACCACGAAGTAGACGAAGATAAGGAATTCAGATACCTAGCAGTAAAATAACCAATGACGGATGGAACAAGGAGGACATCAAAAGCAGACTAATACTGGCGAATAGGGCATTCCTGGCCAAGAGAAGTCTACTAAAACCAATTTGAAGAAAAATTTTCTAAGGGTGTGCGTTTGGAACACAACACTGTATCCTAATGAAACGTGAACTGTGGAAAAAGTAGATCAGAAGAGAATCGAAACATTTTAGATGGGGTGTTACAGACGAATGTTGAAAATTCAGTGGACTTATAAGGTAAAGCAGAATCAGAGAGGAAAGGAATATATGGAAAACATTGACAAGGAGAAGGAACAGGATGATAGGACTCCCGTTAAGACATCAGGGAATGACTTCCATGGTACTAGTGGGAGCTGTGGAGGACAAAAACTGTAGAGGAAGATAGAGATTGAAAGACATACAGCAAATATTATTGAGGATGTAGGTTGCAAGTGCTACTCTAAGATGAAGAGGGCACAGGAGAGGATTTCGTGGAAGGCCGTATTAAACCAGTCGGAAAAAAAAGGATGTTCACGTAGCAGACCCAATATTGGGTTTAGTAAGTGAGGAGGGGAGTGTGGTGAAATAGAATGGTTAGATCGTTGCTGTTCACACGCACAAACACACACACACACACACACACACACACACACACACACACGAGCGCGAGCGAGCGCGCAAGTTAATATTGTACCCAGGACAGTCCGCAGCTGTGTATAGGATGATCACGTCGTCTTAAAATTATTGCGTGTAGCGGAAACAGTAGATCAGCGAATGGTGCAAGGAATGGGAGTATAACGCACAACATGGCCGTCTCGCAAGCTGAGTGGTCAGCGCTACGGAATGCCATGCAAAGGGGTCCGGATTCGATTCCCCACTGGGTCGGGAATTTTCTCCGCTCGAAGACTGGGTGTTGTGTGGTCTTTATTGTCATATCATCCCCATCGACACGCAAGTCTATCCGGCGGGAGGCCCTAATCACATGACTTTTCATTTCACTGACAACATACTCTAAATGTTAAACAGGAAAACAAAACATTGGATACCGATAAACTATGTGCTAACTCAAAAGGGTATTTAAGAATATCGGTTTGTACCGATCTAAAGTAAAAGGGAACAGAAATTAAAATGTGGGGAATGCAGATGTAAGACTTTTTGGACGAATTCTAAGGAGGCCACTTACAAAAATTACTTCTGGATAATTCTCGATGTCTGGAACTCTTATTATCTAAGGTTAGAGGAAGAAATGGAGAAGCTCATTGCACGTTTCGACATGAGTTTCTTCATTCAGTACTCAACACGTCGGAGTGAAGGACGTTACAGGATTGTTGATGCTCATCGTTTCTGTAATTACTTCCGAGATGCCGTTTTCATTATGACTGAGCAAGGAGGACGACATTTCCTCCAGATTATGTCCAAAGTAGCGTCTACGAGACTAAATTCTGAAAATCGTTGGCGTATGGAGGTTTGTACCAGCACAGTATTGCTTCCGTTTCAGATAAGGTTCATTCGTTGGGATGGATACATCATTATATAACTCACACAGGACCCATTTTGGAGGCATTTATGTGACATGTTAAAAGCATAAAGATCGTTACTATGCAACCATGTTAGCTTAGAAACATCAATATTGTCTTACTTTTGCCATGACATGTGCTCAGGAACGCATGAAAACAAAGGGATTCTGACTTATTTGTAGGAGAATGTGACTTCGCTTATACGTTTCGTAAAACATTGCTGTAAAGTTAATTAATGACTTTTCAATTAAACAAATCTAGGGTGTGATTACAAAACAAATTAATAAATAATTCACTCTTTTTAAAAAGCTGGAAAATATTGATCTGAGAAGAATTTAAAAAGTTAATTGTAAAGTCAATTCGTAAATAAAGGGACTGATATAACTAACGCAACTTCTGCACTACCCTCACCTGAGTATTTATAAAGCTAAACCTGATAACACATAGTGAACATACACATATTTACATTAACAAATCTATCTTCATCATTTGAATCTAAGTTTAGGTGTGAATAACACATAGAATCATTAATAATGTAAGACGTGACTAACAAATCGTATCGCTAATGATGTAGAAGAATAGATTCTGTGATCTAGATCTTCAGCTACACTTTACAAGTGGATGGTGGAAAGAAAGGCATACCATTTTATGGCTCTTACCCTGTGTTCGATTCAATAATGGAAGCGAAAAACTACCGTAAGTATGGGTCTGAATGGCCCCAAATCCTCGTCATTTAACTGTCATTTTCAGTATGCGAGGATTATTATGGTCGCAGCAGTATTAGTGCGCAGTCTTCCTTGAATAAATATTCTCCATATTATACGGCCAGTGTTTTCCAGATGTTACATCGCCTTTCTACCTAAGAGCTCTCCATATAAGCAAGCAGAATTTGATCAAAGCGAGTCTCCACACGAAAGTAATTTCGTCACATAAAAGTATATGAATTTTGAAGGCTCTTTTGAAGAGAAATAGATGGAAGCAGGTACCACTCATACAGTATCTATATTTACAGCAGGAGGTAAGAATGAGGTCCTAATATGAAAGGTCAGAAGGAAGCATCATTGGAAGGGACATCAGACAAGATTGTTGGTTCTCTACTTTATATTTCGACGTGGAAGAGATTACTGACAAAGGGTTACATGGAAAAAGAGGAGTGTGTATGGGTGGAAAGAGAACAGACTGTATAAGATTTGTTGATAACATGATAGTAGTGTCAGAAAGTGAACGAACTGCAAATAAAATGCTAGAAGATCTGGCTGAAGTTTAGTGGAATGTAAGATGAGAATCAATACAGCAAAAACAAAGGAAGGTGACCTGCAAGTATGAAGATAGACGGTCTAAGGCGCTGCAGTCATGGACTGTGCGGCTGGTGCCGGCGGAGATTCCAGTCCTCCCTCGGGCATGGGTGTGTGTGTTTGTCCTTAGGATAATTTAGGTTAAGTAGTGTGTAAGCTTAGGGACTGATGACCTTAGCAGTTAATTCCCATTAGATTTCACACACTTTTGAACATGAAGATAGAACAAGTTATTATTAGCCAAATAAAAGTTTGGTAGTACGATCAATGAAGACTTGATGTATCATCAAGATGCGAAAATCCGTATTGCTATAGTGAAGGAGGCATTCAGTAGAAATAGGAGATTATTATGTGGAAAATTAGGTAGAGGTCTTAGAAAAGACTTGGTGTGTAGTCTGGAGTGTAGCACTTTATGAGGCAGAACAGCGGCACTGTGACCAGAGGGCAAAAAAAAAAAATTACTGTAGGTATTTGATGTGTGGATGTGGAGGATAATGGAGATGATAAGCAGGAAAAAGTGAGTAACAAAACAGTGTTGATAAGAGCAGGTTAGTGGAGAAGGCTACTGGGAGTTATAAGAGAAAGGAAGAACAAATGGATGGGGCATTCGTTGAGACAGGAGTGCTTGCTAACAGACACTTCAGGAGGTCTAGCTTGTGTTAGATTGAGAGAAAGAAGACGATACAAAATGAAGGATGAAATAAAGGGTTGTGGAAATTATGCGGACCTGAAAAGGATGTTAGAAGACAACTATAATTGATTTATGACCCCTGAGTTTGATTTACAACCTCCTGGAGATAAGCTAACATTCTAAGGAACCCCACAAACCCCCCCCCCCCTTCTCCTCCCACACCCCTGTCGGAAAAGGGACACTTGTGTTTGTCACCCCCTCCCCAGTTCAAAGCCTCTCCTCCCCCATCTGGTAAATCCCATAGACTTCCCTCCGTTCCCTCTCCCATCATGTAAGGGAAGAATCGGGAAAGAAGCCGGGTGTGTCCTCTCAAGGGGACCAAACTAATTTCTAGAAACGTAATTTTCGAGCATTACATTTTATGGGATTTTTGTGGAAAGAGGTAAAAAAAGAGACCCAAATGGTGCTACAGAATTATATTGATAATTATGCAAGTTTACAAGGTAAGACCTGAAAAGGTTCCCTGCAGATTAGGTCGGCAGAGGTACAAGTGTAAAACACTGACAAGAAGGAGTGAGGGGTCATTAAATATGTGTAAGACATCAAAGAATAACAGTCGTGGTACTAAAGGAAGCTGTTTGGAATAAAAAGTGTAGGGGAAAGCAGATATTCTAGTATCCCAGGAAATAAATCGTGTTGTTGGATTCAGTTGCTTCTCTTAGATGAAGAGTCTGGCACAGGAGAGGAATTTGTGGTGTGATACTGATAAAGTTTGTTTTGTTGAAAAAGTTATCAGAGTTTTTACATATAGATTTCGGAGGCATTACATTTTAGGACGCCCTCGTACATTGAGACAGGACTATAACACATGTACTCATAAACCAAACCTATTTCCAGTGGTCTCTTCGTCGGATTACAAACACTGCAGCGATTCTGAGCTTCCATGTCTAAAATATATGTATGTGGTGGTAAACGGAGGATCTGATAAGACGGTAACTGTATTTGCGTGTGATTTAATTTCGGTCTTTAATAGTCATTGCTTACTATTTGGTTCACAATCGTAGCTCGTGGAAAAAGTTGGCCTTGACCAGCCACTGGTGAAGTATCAGTGCAGCAGCAGTGCGGTTGGGAGTCGCATATTTAGCTTTCATATTTGTTTTGTAGTTTGACTCTTAATTTCTTTCCGAGAGATTGTGCGCTTGCATATTTAATTACGTAAAATACTTGCGTGTTCTCGTATTTGAGAGGAGTTATATTGCTTATTGATAGCTGTAAAGTATAAATTCACGGAGTCGTTAGTCATTGTTTGTTTTTGACAGCCAGTGCTTTCTGTTTATTTCGTAGAGTCAGTTAGCAGCAGACAGAGGCCAGTGCAGTTTCATCTGTGCTTGCAGAGTGATGTGTGCAAGCAGCAGTAGCAGAAACTAGTCGTATATTTAGTTCCGCAGGTTTAATTAATATTACTTTGTGTTTTTGTGTGCTTGCGTGGTGAAATTTTTCGGATCTTGGCATATTTTCAAATTAGAAAGGGGTAGTATCAAATTTTAATAACGGTAGAGTGTGACACCGCGTAGGCGGTTGTCATTTGTACTGAGACAGGGGTAGGATCGCATTGTAATATCTGTGTAGTGGCGTAGCCGTGGTCATTTGATTGCTTAGTTCGTAAGTAATTGTTCATATATCGCAGATCAATCTGGCGCTGGTGACGCAACTGTGCAGTCGCATATATTGTCCAGATATTAGCAGTAGGGTGTGTGCGTGCTGTGTGCGGGCGCCGGAAGAACTGGCCGCGGTTCGCGAGCAGCTGAGCGTGCTGTTGGCCACGGTCAGTCAGCCGCCTTCAGGCTGCTGCCTCAAGGTGCTGCGACGGCGGAGGGTCTGGCGCGTCGCTTGAGACACCCCAGGTGTCGCTTGCTGCGTCCGCTGACTCGGCCGCCTAGGCACCTTCTAGTGTACCCGATGCGTTGGGGCAGCAGCCCTCACCTCAGGGTGAGTGGCGGACTGCAACGCGTTCGCGTCACTCCAGGTGGAGGGTCAATGTGGAGGCTGACCGGCTGGCCTCGCCCGTTCATCCTGCCAGTAGGCAGGTGGCCGCTCCTTCAGCAGGTGCCGAGCAGGTACACTGGGGCAAAGGCTTGCTGGTTATTGGGAGCTCCAACGTTAGTCGGGTGATGGAGCCGCTCAGAGAAATAGCGTACAGGGCTGGAAAGAATTCCAACGTGCACTCGGTTTGTCTGCCGGGAGGCCTCATCCAAGACGTGGAGGTGGCCATGCCTGCGGCTATAAAGCGTACGAGGTACAGTCGTCTGCAAGTAGTTGCTCACGTTGGCACCAATGATGCCTGTCGCTTGGGTTCTTAGGCGATCCTCAGTTCGCACATGCGGCTGGCGGATTTGGTGAAGACCGCTGGCCTTACAAGCGGGGTGCAAGCAGAGCTCTCTATCTGCAGCATCGATCCCAGAGTGCATCGGGGTCCTTTTGTTTGGAGCCGAGTGGAGGGTCTCAACCAGAGGCTTCGTCGACTCTGCGACGGTCATGGCTGCAGATTTCTAGACTTGCGCTGTTGGGTGGGGAATTGTAGGACGCCCCTAGATAGGTCAGGGGTACACTACACAAAGGAAGCGGCTACTCGGGTAGCAGGGTACTTGTGGCGTGCACAGGGGTTTTTTTAGGCTAGGCAGTAGTGCGAGGTGTCCTGATGAACACTCGCCAGTCAACGTGCAGGCAGGGAAATCAGGACGCGCTCAGTGTAAAGACACTTCAGTTATTAGCATTAAATTAGTAGAGTGTTCGGAATAAAGTTCCTGTATTTACTGCCGTCCAGGAAGAGTGTGGTGCGCAAATTATTCTCGCGACCGAGACCTGGTTGAACCCTGAGATAGGATGTTCTGAAATATATAGTGAGGTTTGGAACGTGTATCGCAAAGACAGGTGGTGTCTTCATTGCAGTTGACAAAAATATTGTATCTACTGAGGTCGAAGTAGAGTGTGATTGTGAAGTTTTCTGGAAACGTTTAACAGGGCTAGGAGAAATAAAGTTAATTGTTGGGTGTTACTACCGGCCACCAGGTTCCACCGTCACAGTTCTAGAATCATTCAAAGAGAGTCTACACTCTGTATCGCAGAAGTACCCGGATCGTGCTATATTAGTCGGAGGTCACTTCAACCTACCTACGACTAGTATAGACTGAGATGTCTATGGATTCATTACAGGTGGAACAGACAACCCGTCGTGTGAATTACTTTTGAACACATTATCCGAAAACTGTCTTGAGCAGTTAAATCGACTGCCAACGCGTAATGGAAATATTTTAGATCTGGTAGCCAGTAACAGATCTGACCCCATCGACGGTGTCAGTGTTGAGACAGGGATTAGTGATCATGATGTTGTCATTACGGCTATGGTTACGAACGTTAAAGAGTCGGTCAACAAGTCTAGGAGAGTATTCTTACTAGAAAGAGCACCCCACTTAGTAAATGAATCGACTTCATTTACTTCCGGTACGATGGACGTGGAAGGAGTATGGGCAAATTTTAAACACATTGTAAATCACGCATTGGAGAAATATGTGCTGAAAAAGTGGGTTACGAATGGAAAAAGACCCACCTTGGTTTAACAGCACAATTCCGAGAGTGCTCAGGAAGCAAAGACAGTTGCACTCGTGGAACAAGAAAGATCGGGAGAATGAGGGCAGGCAAAAGTTAGTAGAGATGCGTGCTGCTGAAAAAAGAGCGATGCGCGAAGCATACAACCACAACCACCGTCATACCTTAGCAAAAGATCTTCCTGAAAATTCGAGGATATTTTGGTCTTACGTAAAATCGGTAAGTGAGCCGAAAGCTTCCATCCAGTCACTCAATGATTAGTCTGGCCTGGCAACGGAAGACAGCAAAACGAAAGCTGAAATTTTAAATTTAGCATTTGAGAAATCTTTCACGCAGTAGGATCACACAAACATACCGCCGTTTGAGTCTCGTACAGATTCCCGTATGGAGGTCATAGTGATAGACATCCCTGGGGTTGTGAAGCAGCTAAATGGGTTGAAAATAAATAAATCGCCAGGTCTTAATGGGATTCCAACTCGGTTTTACGGAGAGTACTCTATTGCATTGGCTCCTTACTTAGCTTGCAGTTATTACGAATCTCTTGCCTAACGTAAAGTCCTGAGCGACTGGAAAAAAGCACAGGTGACTCCTGTATATAAGAAGGGTAGAAGGACCGATCCTCAAAATTACAGACCAATATCCTTAACATCGGTTTTTTGCAGGATTCTCGAACATATTCTCAGTTCGAATATAATGAATTTCCTTGAGACAGAGAAGTTGCTGTCCATGCATCAGCACGGCTTTAGAAAGCATCGCTCCTGCGAAACGCAACTCGCCCTTTTTTACGCGATATCTTGCGAACCGTGGATGAAGGGTATCAGACGGATGCCATATTCCTTCACTTCCGGAACGCGTTTGACTCGGTGCCCCACTAGAGACTCCTAACTAAGGTACGAACATATGGGATTGGTTCCCAAGTATGTGAGTGGCTCGAAGACTTCTTAAGTAATAGAGCCCAGTACGCTGTCCTCGATGGTGAGTGTTCATCGGAGGTGAGGGTATAATCTGGAGTGCCCCAGGGAAGTGTGGTAGGTCCGCTGTTGTTTTCTACCTACATAAATTATCTTTTCGATAGGGTGGATAGCAATGTGCGGCTGTTTGCTGATGATGCTGTGGTGTACGGGAAGGTGTCGTCGTTCAGTGACTGTAGGAGGATACAAGATGACTTCGACAGGATTTGTGATTGGTGTAAAGAATGGCAGCTAAATCTAAATATAGATAAATGTAAGCTAATGCAGATGAATAGGAAAAAGAATCCTGTGGTGTTTCAATACTCCATTAGTAGTGTAGCGCTTGACACAGTCAGATCGATTAAATATTTGGGCGTAACATTGCAGAGCAATATGAAGTGGGACAAGCACGTAATGGCAGTTGTGGGGAAGGCGGATGGTCGTCTTCGGTTCATTGGTAGAATTTTGGGAAGATGTGGTTCATGTGCAAAGGAAACCGCTTATAAAACACTAATACGACCTATTCTCGAGTACTGCTCGAGAGTTTGGGATCACTATCAGGTCGGATTGAGGGAGGACATAGAAGCAATTCAGAGGCGGGCTGCTAGATTTGTTACTGGTAGGTTTGATCATCACGCGAGTGTTTCGGAAATGATTCAGGAACTCGGGTGGGAGTCTCTGGAGGAAACGATGCGTTCTTTTCGTGAATCGCTACTTAGGAAATTTAGAGAACCAGCATTTGAGGTTGACTCCAGTACAATTTTACTGCCGCCAACTTACATTTCGTGGAAAGACCACAAAGATAAGATAAGAGAGATTAGGGCTCGTACAGAGGCAAATAGGCAGTCATTTTTCCCTCGTTCTGTTTGGGAGTGGAACAGGGAGAGAAGAGGCTAGTTGTAGTACGACGTACCCTCCGCCACGCACCGTATGGTGGATTGCGGGACTTTCATAATGTACTGAGTTGCATAATTGGCATATTTTTGAATGAATGCTCCACTTTTGTGAACTGTTCATGGTAATTTGTACCCGTGGTCTAGGAGTAGCGTTTTTTATTCATAATCAGAACGTCTTCGGTACCGGGTTCAATCCCCGCCACTGCCTAAATTTTGATAAATAATTAGCATTGGTGGCCGAAGACTTCCGGCATAAGAAGTCAGCCTCATTCTGCCAACGGCCTTGTCAAAGAGTGAGGAGGAGCGGATAGAGGTTCAGGACACTCTCTTGCCCTAGGGGTGGGAGATTGCCCCTAAAGGCGGAAGAATCAGCAGTGATCAACGACATGAGGATGCAGAAGGCAATGGAAACCACTGCATTAAAGACACGTAACGTGTATCCACAGGACATGTGGCCTGTAATTGAAGAAGTGTCATGATGATCTCTCCATTGGCAAAAGATTCCGGAATAGTCCCCCATTCGGATCTCCGGGAGGGGACTGCTAAGGGGGAGGTTACCACGAGAAAAAGATTGAATAATCAACGAAAGGATAACGTTCTACGAGTCGGGGCGTGGAATGTCAGAAGCTTGAACGTCGTTGGGAAACTAGAAAATCTGAAAAGGGAAATGCAAAGGCTCAATCTAGATATAGTAGGGGTCAGTGAAGTGAAGTGAAAGGAAGACAAGGATTTCTGGTCAGATGAGTATCGGGTAATATCAACAGCAGCAGAAAATTGTATAACAGGTGTAGGATTCTTTATGAATAAAAAGGTAGGGCAGAGGGTGTGTTACTGTGAACAGTTCAGTGACCGGGTTGTTCTAATCAGAATCGACAGCAGACCAACACCGACAACGATAGTTCAGGTATACATGCCGACGTCGCTAGCTGAAGATGAACAGATAGAGAGAGTGTATGAGGATATTGAAAGGGTAATGCAGTATGTAAAGGGTGACGAAAATCTAATAGTCATGGACGACTGGAATGCAGTTGTAGGGGAAGGAGTAAAAGAAAATGTTACAGGAGAATATGGGCTTGGGACAAGGAATGAAAGAGGAGAAAGACTAATTGAGTTCTGTAACAAGTTTCAGCTAGTAATAGCGAATACCCTGTTCAAGAATCACAAGAGGAGGAGGTATACTTGGAAAAGGCCGGGAGATACGGGAAGATTTCAATTAGATTACATCATGGTCAGATACTGGATTGTAAGGCGTACCCAGGAGCAGATATAGACTCAGATCACAATATAGTAGTGATGAAGAGTAGGCTGAAGTTCAAGACATTAGTCAGGAAGAATGAATACGCAAAGATGTGGGATACGGAAGTACTAAGGAATGACGAGATACGTTTGAAGTTCTCTAACGCTATAGATACAGCAATAAGGAATAGCGCAGTAGGCAGTACAGTTGAAGAGGAATGGACATCTCTAAAAAGGGCCATCACAGAAGTTGGGAAGGAAAACGTAGGTACAAAGAAGGTAGCTGCGAAGAAACCATGGGTAACAGAAGAAATACTTCAGCTGGTTGATGAAAGGAGGACGTACAAACATGTTCCGGGAAAATCAGGAATACAGAAATACAAGTCGCTGAGGAATGAAATAAATAGGAAGTGCAGGGAAGCTAAGACGAAATGGCTGCAGGAAAAATGTGAAGACATCGAAAAAGATATGATTGTCGGAAGGACAGACTCAGCATACAGGAAAGTCAAAACAACCTTTGGTGACGTTAAAAGCAACGGTGGTAACATTAAGAGTGCAACGGGAATTCCACTGTTAAATGCAGAGGAGAGAGCAGATAGGTGCAAAGAATACATTGAAAGCGTCTATTAGGGTGAAGATTGGTCTGATGTGATAGAAGAAGAAACAGGAGTCGATTTAGAAGAAATAGGGGATCCAGTATTAGAATCGGAATTTAAAAGAGCTTTGGAGGACTCACGGTCAAACAAGTCAGAAGGGATGGATAACATTCCATCAGAATTTCTAAAATCATTGGTGAAGTGGCAACAAAACGACTATTCACGTTGATTTGTAGAATATATGAGTCTGGCGATATACCATCTGACTTTCGGAAAAGCATCATCCACACAATTCCAAAGACGGCAAGAGCGACAAGTGCGAGAATTACCGCAGAATCAGCTTAACAGCTCATGCATCGAAGCTACTTACAAGAATAATATACAGAAGAATGGGAAAGAAAATTGAGAATGCGCTAGGTGACGATCAGTTTGGCTTTAGGAAAAGTTAAGGGACGAGAGAGGCAATTCTGACGTTATGGTTAATAGTGGAAGCAAGGCTAAAGAAAAATCAAGACACTTTCATAGGATTTGTCGACCTGCAGAAAGCGTTCGACAATATAAAATGGTGCAAGCTGTTCGAGATTCTGGAAAAAGTAGGGGTAAGCTATAGGGAGAGACGGGTCATATACAATATGTACAACAACCAAGAGGAAATAATAAGAGTGGACGATCAAGAACGAAATGCTCGTATTAAGAAGGGTGTGAGACAAGGCTGTAGCCTTTCGCCCCTACTCTTCAATCTGTACATCGAGGAAGCAATGATTGAAATAAAAGAAAGGTTCAGGAGTGGAATTAAAATACAAGGTGAAAGGATATCAATGATACGATTCGCTGATGACATTGCTATCCTGAGTGAAAGTGAAGAACAATTAAATGATCTGCTGAACGGAATGAACAGTCTAATGAGTACACAGTATGGTTTGAGAGTAAATCGGAGAAAGACGAAGGTAATATGAAGTAGTAGAAATGAGAACAGCGAGAAACTTAACATCAGGATTGATGGTCACGAAGTCAATGAAGTTAAGGAATCCTGCTACCTAGGCAGTAAAATAACCAATGACGGACGGAGCAAGGAGGACATCAAAAGCAGACTCGCTATGGCAAAAAAGGCATTTCTGCCCAAGAGAAGTCTACTAATATCAAATACCGGCCTTAATTTGAGGAAGAAATTTCTGAGGATGTACGACTGGAGTACAGCATTGTATGGTAGTGAAACATGGACTGGGAAAACCGGAACAGAAGAGAATCGAAGCATTTGAGATGTGGTGCTATAGACGAATGTTGAAAATTAGGTGGACTGATAAGGTAAGGAATGAGGAGGTTCTACGCAGAACCGGAGAGGAAAGGAATATGTGGAAAACACTGGTAAGGAGAATGGACAGGATGATAGGACATCTGCTAAGACATGAGGGAATGACTTCCATGGTACTAGAGGGATCTGTAGAGGGCAAAAACTGTAGAGGAAGACAGAGATTGGAATACGTCAAGCAAATAATTGAGGACGTAGGTTGCAAGTGCTACTCTGAGATGGAGAGGTTAGCACAGGAAAGGAATTCGTGACGGGTCGTATCAAACCAGTCAGTAGACTGATGACAAAAAAAAAAAAAATATGGTAATTCTCTCATCGTGAGACAGGGGGCTTTTGAGAACACCACATCTGGTGCCCAGCGCAAGACATTATTGTATGAAAATTTACATTACTGTACATATTGTGCCTTTTGTTTCAGATACAATACGCAATACACAATGCTGGAAGAACAAACCACGTTATCCGAAGGAAGAAGCGATTAAACGACGCGGGGATGTTAAGAAAACGATATTTAAGGAAGGAATTTTATTTTGTAGTAAAGGAAAGCAGCAGTACATCACAGGAAGAATAAGGGTATGGGATACCCTTTTTCGTTGCTTGTATTTCGTGCATAGCTTTTCTTCCCAATTTCAAGTACCTCATTGACTGAATTAAATCATTACTAATTTGGTTTGGAAAACGTTGAAGTCTTTAAATCGTTTTGTTTTGAAGGTTCGTAAACAAGATCGCAGCGTTTGGGCAGTACACAATCAAGATCGATGGTAGATGCCTTTCATTTGTTTTAAAATGTAGCTGCCACTTTAAGTGCATTTACGTACAATTTTTGCTGAGACTATCTGTATTAGAAGACAAATTAGTTTTAAATAGTGCTGTTTGTTGATTCAAATGACCGAAATTGGGACAAATGAAATTCCGCAGATGCGGTTAGTATTGAATCTGATGTAGTTATGATCAAGCCGCCCTTGGTGGCCGTGCGGTTCTAGGCGCTACAGTCCGGAACTGCGCGTCCGCTACGGTCGCAGGTTCGAATCATGCCTCGGGCTTGGATGTGTGTGACGTCCTTAGGTTAGTTAGGTTTAGGTAGTTCTAAGTTCTAGGAGACTGATGACCACAGCAGTTGAGTCCCATCGTGCTCAGAGCCATTTGAACCTGCCTCGGGCATGGGTGTGTGTGATGTCCTGAAGTTAGTTAGGTTTAAGTAGTTCTAAGTTCTTGTGGACTGATGACCTCAGAAGTTAAGTCCCATAGTGCTCAGAGCCATTTGAACCATTTTTGAGTTATGAACAATACACGGGATCAGGGCTTGTCCACGCAAATTTCTACTCCACTAAATTAGACACGGACAGAACGTGACAAAGAATGAGCTACACCAATTTGTACTCAAATAAATACTGCACCCACTCAGTAGGATAAAGAACTAGGAAAGCGAATAATTTGTGGTTGATAAATAATCTCACCTTATATTTCTAATTTGAAGAAAACTTATGAAGGTACTCGTAAACCCAAAGCAGTGAAGAAATTAGCCATTGATGTTCAAAAATTGCATACAGTTCAGGATAGGACAGAATGTACTGCGCGACAGCTGCCTCAAATGTTAGAAAATTTAGTCCTGGAACGCGAAGAAGTGCTACAAGAGCGCCTAGACGCTCCAAAGAATTTAGAACGTGGTTACTATGTGGTTGGAGGAAAAAATATGCAAATTAATAAAAAAATTAAGTACCGAATGATGGAGTATCACCCGAATGATGTATTACAGGTGAGGCAATAATGAATGAGCTGAAAGATTTAAGGCGTGTAATAAATTGCAACTTTCCTGTGTTGTGCAACCACTCAAGTCAGTAATCCTGAGGTCACGGCTGTAAAGGCACCGCCGTATCGCGGAGGACCAGCTGCAAATTACACTCATGAAATGTATCAGGCGACTGAGCCTTATGAGTCGAACTTATCCTGATGATGCAGGACAAGTCAGTCAGCACACAGATTATGTGCCTGAATCGTTGGGGTCACCACCCACCTTGACGACGATATCATTAGATAGCTTTTTGAAACAATTCCAGTTGAACTCTCAAGTTTGTCTTTATATAAGCTTTTAAAGGGATCCAGCCCAGCTTATGGAACAAAAAGGTGAAATTTCAGTTTGTCATGGCATATATTCATGGCGAGGGAGTTCTGTTAGCTATTAGTGCTGCTGAGAACTGAATGACAAATGGTTTGTTTGAGAAGGCCCTCCAGGAAGAACGTTGGTCAGAATATGTAGACGAAAGTAGGTTATTAATCTGGAAATCTACAATCCAAAGCAGGTTAGCTTGACGAAATATTTTGAACTTTGTATTAGTAAAACTCGCTGCTGGTACGATCATGTCGCACAGAAGATGTGTTGTAGATTTTAAAGCCTCAATTACTCATCGGATTTGTGAGACACTAGTCACTATAGCAGACAATGAAAGAGAATGTTTCCTCTCGTTACAGATTTTGATCGAAATGATCGAGAACGATTTTAAATATACTAACGACCAAGGTGGAACACAGCTTGTGAATGAAGATACGAACGCCTACAATCAGATGTGGCAACGGATCCATTGATAAGGGGGGGGGGGGGGGTTGGAGGAATGGTCCGCCAATCACATCACATAAACATGCAGAACTCGGCTCATTTCTACAGCAGGCTGGGGAATAACAAAATCAGGTTTAACGTGGTGTATCAGAGAAAGAGTAATGAACTTCACCAAAACCAATTGAACTCGAATTTTGGCAACCAGCGCTGACGGGTGGAAAGGGTTCACTGAAAGCTTCTATGTGGAGGAAGATTTGTTTGATGTGACAGAAGAAGAAACAGGAGTCGATGAAGAAAAGATAGGGGATCTAGTATTGGAATCAGAATTGAACAGAACTTTGGAGGACTTAAGATTAAAAAAAGGCAGAATTCCTAAAATCATTAGAGAAAGTGTCAACAAACTACTATTTACGAGACTATTCACGTTGGTGCGTAAAATGAAGAGTCTTGCGACATATCATCTGACTTTCGGAAAAATGTCACCTACACAATTCCGAAGACCGCAAGAGCTGAGAAGTTCTAGAATTAGCGCACTATCAGCTTAACAGTTCATGCATTCAAGTTGCTGACAACAATAATATACAGGAGAATTGAAGAAAGAATTGAGAATCTGTTAAATGACGATCAGTTTGGCTTTATGAAGGGTAAAGGCACCAGAGAGGCAATTCGGACGTTGAGATTGATAATGGAAGCAAGACTAAAGAAAAATCAAGACATATTCATAGGATTTGTCGACCTGGAAAAAGCTTTGGACAATATAAAGTGGTGCTCACGTTCGAAAATCTGAGAAAGAAAGGGGTAAGCTACACGCAGAGACGGGTAATATACAAATTGTACAGCAGCCAAGAGTGGACAGCCAAGAATGAAATGCTCGGATTGAAAAGGGTAGAAAGGTATCAATCTTTCGCCTCTACTGTTCAATCTCTACACCGAAGAGGCAATGTAAGAAATAAATAAAGGCTCACGAGTGGAATTAATGTTCAAGGTGAAAGGATATCTACGATGCGATTCGCTGATGACATTGCTCCTCTGAGGTAAAGTGAAGAAGAATTTCATGATCTGCTGAATGGAATGAATAGTTAATGAGTATAGTATATGGAATGAGAAGAAATCGTAGAATGACGAAAGTAATCAGAAGTAGCAGAAATGAGAACACTGAGAAACTTAACATCAGGATTGATGGTCACGAAGTAGATGAAGTAAAGGAATTCTGCTACTTACGAAGCAAAATAACCAGTGACGGGCGCAGAAAAGAGGACATCAAAAGCAGTCTAGCACTATCAAAAAAGGCATTCCTGCCTAAGAAATGTTTACAAGTATCAAACATAAGCTTTACTTTTGAGGAAGAAATTTGTAAGAATGTACATTTGGAGTATAGCATTGTATTATAATGAACATGGTCTGTGGGATAGCCGGAAAGGAAGAGACTCGAAGCATTTGAGATGGATATTACAGACGAATGTAGAAAATTAGGTGGATTGATAAGGTGAGGAATGAGGAGGTCCAGCTCAGAATCGGAGAGGAAAGCAATATAGGGAAAACACTGACAAGAACAGGATACAGGATGAGAGGACATCCGTCACGACATTGGAGAATGATTTCCGTGTTACCAGAAGGAGCTGTAGAGGGCAAAAACTATAGAGAAGGGTAGAGATTGGAATACGTCCAGCAAATAATTGAGGACGTAGGTTGCAAGTGCAACTCTGAGACCTGCACAGCAACTTGTCCAGGTTACACGGTTAATGTCATTGTGGAAGCAATTTCTATTGCTGCTATACTTGACACAGGTGTTAGTATGAAAATTATTGCCGTTAATTTCTTAAAAAGAACTACCGACACTATGAAAATGTCCTCTCTACCAGCGTAGAATTGTCTGGTATCTGGTTCTGGTATTCCTATTGCTGCTATGCTTGACACAGGTGTTAGTATGAAAATTATTGCCGGTAATTTCTTAAAAAGAACTACCGACACTATGAAAATGTCCTCTCTCCAGCGTAGAATTGTCTGGTATCTGGTTCTATCTGTGCCAGAGTCCAGAAAGTGGATAAGCAAGTGCCGTTCAACAGAAAATTCGAGTATGGAGCAGATTAGTAGCGTATTTCTCGTGGTGGAAGGGTTATCTGTCAACTGCTTATTGGACATGGATTTCTTGCGGCAAAGAAATGGAAAAATCGACCTCTTGTGTGGTCATTGGCATTTGATAGTCAATAGTATTGAGGTCATTTTAAATTTAATTAAAACGAAGACAGGTTATGATAGATTCTGCCAGGAAACTAAAGTGAAAATCATACAATTACAAGTGATGTGAATGCGTGATCACTGTGACTATATTAGTACTGCTCCTTTTTGTCAATTGATGATGATGTGTTCCTGATGAGACTCGAGTTAGAGAACTTGTTCTTGCGTTATACTACAGTTCCCTTTATAAGTCAGGGTAATTAAGGGATATCACTATCATCCACAATTGGCTCCCATAAAACACATTGCCATGCAACGAAGTCTGACCGATGGACTGGAAGGTAGGAAGAAGAATAAGGATCTACAGAAATATCTGCGATAGAGATCCTACACATAGTAAAGATCTCTTACTTGTAAATACTTTTACCCAGTTATTTTATTTGTATGTGTCATTAACTGAGTGTTATTAATATAACAAGTTTTGTCTGTTCTATGGATATGTTGAGCATTACTCACTGTAAGGTAAAAAGCATTAAATGTTCATAACGTCTCTTTTTGTTGTATATGGTTCTTGGTATTGGAAGCAGATTGAGAAGGAAATTAAGCAGAACGCAAATAATTCATAACTGGCTGGACGGAACCCTGATTTACTTGGTACATTTGGTATTATAGACATTTCACCACGAAATAGACAGTTCATTTCACGTAAACAAATAGTTTATAAATAATTTGTTTAGGCACTAAATTGGTAAAGACATTTTTTAAGCTTCTGTGGAAAACAGTGTTTCCACATGAACAATACTAGTGGGGGTGCCCAAGGATAAATTCGCATATTTTATAGTGAAGTAATTAGTACTATGTCAGACATGAAATACTGCATTATATATTACATAAGTAATACACCATATATACACTGATTGAACTGTTGAACTAAAATGCAAGAATCCTGCCTGTCGATCCAACGTGTAAGCCAGACTAAGAAACAAGTCACGGCAGTTTCAAGTCAAGCATAAAATTGAAATAAATATATTAACAGATTGTTTCTCAAGACGTCTTGTAGTGTTTCAACTAAAGTGGAGCAAGTAACTAATTTTTATCAGCACTTACACACTAAAGTTTCCAATTTCCTAGCTTGAGTGTGGTATAATGTCGCAGTACCCCATGTAATATGAGCTATGAATTATTCAGTGGGTTCTTTCAGCCTAATCTTGAATTCTTGTTCTCTTTCGCGATCGAGGTGGATTTGTTACCTCCACTTTGTTCTCATATCCGATTCGTGCTGAGGCATGTGATGCTTCATTGCGTGCGATAATTAAACAATGGTATTCCGAGCATTGATATTGGTATGTCTATTGTTTTGCTTCTAAGTATCAGGCTACTGAGTTCTGTGTGAGAGTTACGGACATAAAAATTCAACAAGTGTAAAGGAAGGAAAATGGAGACACTGCATTTTGTTTCATGCACATAACTACTATAAATTTTCCTTGAGCCGAGTACAATAAAGAAAGATTGTATGATCCGTCAGACCAAAAGAGAAAGAGAGGCTGTATAAGCTCCTAAGTGGAATTTATGTGTCAATATGGTGCTCTTTGGGTCACGTTTAAACGGATAAAGTGGTATGTGGGACACTGATGCGAACGGAGGTGCTACATGATGCACACAAGCAGACATCTGACAAACATTTGAAACCACACAGTGACAATGTACACAGCCCTGATACGGAAGAGACGTGAAACTGAGTGATGAATCCAAGGACACTTCTCGTCTTAGATAGATCCATCATTCACACTCGCACTCGCAAAAAACACGTAATACCGGTGCGAGCCGCAGTTCCAGACTGCGCTCCTACGGACATGACAGGTGTCAACGACGCCGCTGTTAGGAATATTGTCGGCGTTTATCTTTCACTCCAATTTGTGTGTAAATGCATCGTCTGCGGATGATGTGGCGTTGTACTGCAGTGACATTTGCTAGTTGCCGGTGATAAACACTTAAGTGATGAGGCACTAATATGTTTCCGATTTTGATATACTACGTTTGCAAATATTTTATGTGGTTACACCAGAAGACAGGTTGCCAACTTATAGCTAGTAAAAATAGAACTCTCCAATCGATCCATATCATATAAGTGTAAATATGTATGAATTATTAAAATGTTTTTGTGAAATAAATTTACTCTACCAACTTTGTGACAGGGCTAAATGACATATAAAAACCTTAATGTAACGTTATGGTACCGGTCTAATTGTTTCATGAATTCCTTGATCAATTGCTTGAAAAGCGTCACTCCAACCAGCCTGATTGGCCTCCATCTGCCCTTCGTGGTGGCAGTTCCTAATTAAGCATCCGTAACACATCTTCGCTGAACTGTCGACTGTGGTTGCCGGACAAGCCCGAATACCGGCTTCAATCGATCACCGCAGCACAACACTGCTGCAGCCCCCGTTCAAACCATAATGATGTGATTTCATTACACTGTACAAAATTTTTCTCAGCAACCAGTCTCTCAGACAAACAATAAACAGACCAGATAAACTGTAGTGATTTAATAAGTCAAGTTATGTTTGAAAGAGAAGAACTCTTTTGGACTCCTGATTTTAGGACATACCATTTCTGCAGACAATGGAACGTACACGAAATCTGAGAATTTAGTTAAAAATTTAGACATAACTTTGTCTCATAAACATGTTATCGAGTATCTTCTCAACAAACAACGTATTAACTGTATATAATGGATGGTAATGTCCCTTGCTCCAGTGGTTTTTTCCTCCATGGCTATTTTCTCCCACGACCTGCTACCAGATGGGCAGGGAGAGGATTTAACATACTAAATATTCCGTGAATATCAGATCAATTGTTGAGTTCTCATCTAGTGCTGTAAAGTTAAATTAATTTTCTTACAACTGACTTCGTTGATATCTAAAGCCTTATCTATATCCTCTTTAAATGATTTACCACGTCTGTAAGGATTTTGTAGCATAAATGTTCACAAATATTCTTTTAAACTATCATGTTACGCTGTGTAATGATTTACTAAAAAAGTTAACCTGAATGTGTTGTACTGAAAGATAACTTCCCTGTATTGCAGTTCAATGCGTGTACTGTATAGACGTTAACAAAATACCTTCAAGAATTCATGGGGGCAATGAAACGTTTCTTACTATTCTTTCTTTTCTTTTATCTCATCCTCTAATTGATGATGTGATAATGTACACTGAAGCGCCAAAGAATCTGGTATAGGTATGCGTATTCAATACAGTGACGTGTAAACAGGAAAAATACGGCGGTGCGGTCGGCAAGGCCTATATCAGACAGCAAGTGTCTGGCGCAGTTGTTAGATTGGTTACTGCTGCTACAATGGCAGTTCATCAATATTTCAAAAATGGTTCAAATGGCTCCAAGCACTATGGGATTTAAAATCTGAGGTCATCAGTCAGCCAGACTCAGAACTAATTAGACCTACCTAACATATGGCCATCACACACATCCATGCCCGAGGCAGGATTCGAACCTGCGACAGTAGCAGCAGCGCGGTTCCGGACTGAAGCGCCTATAACCGCTCGGCCACATGGCCGGCTATCAAGATTTAAGTGAGTTTGAACGTGGTGTTATAATCGGTGAACGAGCGATGGGACATAGCATACCCGAGGTAGCTATGAAGTGGGGATTTTTCCGTACGACCATTTCACGAGTGTACCATGGATATTAGGATTCCAGTAAAACACCAAATCTCCGATACCGCTGAGGCAGTAAGAAGATCTTGCAAGAACGGGACGAACGACGACTGAAGAGATTGCCATTGGCTAGTAGTAATCAGCCTTACACATTCCTCATTGAATTAGCCCGCATCTCGTGGTCGTGCGGGAGCGTTCTCGCTTCCCACTCCCGGGTTCCCGGGTTAGATTCCCGGCGGGGTCAGGGACTTTCTCTGCCTCGTGATGGCTCGATGTTGTGTGCTGTCTTAGGTTAGTTAGGTTTAAGTAGTTCTCAGTTCTAGGGGACTGATGACCATAGATGTTAAGTCCCATAGTGCTCAGAGCCATTTTTTTTCCTCATTGAGTTATTTGGACTCTATACATTGTCTGCGTCAAACAAATTGCTGGTGTTGTGGCTTTCAGTCCAAAGGCTGGTTTTATGCTGCTAATCATGCTGCTCTACTCTTCATCTCCGAGTAACTGCTACAACTTACAAGCCTCTGAATCTTCTTACTGTATTCATCTGCTGTCCCTCTACAATATTTAGCTCCCACGCTTAGCTCCAGTAGTAAACCTTGATCCTTCTGTAAGCGTTCTTCAAAATCAAGCCCTTCTTTTAGTCACGTTGTCCCAAAAATTTCTCTTCTCCCCAATTTTATTTTGTACTTCCTCATTAGATGTATGATCTACCCATCTAATCTTCAGCATTCTTCTGTAGCAACACATTTCACAAGTTTCTATTCTGTTATTGTCTAGACTGATTATCGACCATGTTTCACTTCCATTCATGGCTACATCCAATACAAATATTTCAAAAACGACTTCCTGACACTTAAATCTATACACGATGATGGCAAATGTCTCGTCTTCACAGACACTTTTCTTTCCCTTGCTGTTCTACGTTTAATATCCTCCCTACTTTGACCATCATCAGTTACTTTGCTCCTCAAATATCACATCTCATCGACTATTTTAAGTGTCTCATTTGCTAATCTAAGTCGTTCAGCATCAAACGACTCAATTCGACTACATTCCATTATCCACGTTTTGCGTTTGTTGATGTTATTTTATATCCTCCTTTCAAGACACTGCCCACTCCGTGCAGCTGCTCTTCCAAGTCCTCTACTGTCTCTAAGAGAATTACAACGTACAGAATGAGTGTGCGCTGATATGAAACTTCCTGACAAACTAAAACTGTGTGAGGGACCGAGACTCGAGCTCGGGACCTTTGCCTTCCGCGGGCAAGTGCTCTATTATCTGAGCTACACAAGCACGACTCATGACCCGTCCTCACAGCTTCAGTTCTGCCAGTACCTCGTCTCCTACCTTCCAAACTTCTCAGAAGCTCTTCTGCGAAACTTGCAGAACTAGCACTCCTGGAAGAAAGGATATTGCGGAGATATGGCTTAGCCACAGCCTAGGGGATGTTTCCAGAATCAGATTTTCACTCTGCAGCGGAGTGTGCGCTGAAATGAAACTTCCTGACAGATTAAAACTGTGTGCCGGACGGAGACTCGAACTCGGGACCTTTGCCTTTCGCGGGAAAGTGCTCTATCAACTGAACTACCCGTAGCACGACTCACGACCTGTGAGCACTTGCCCGCGAAAGGCAAAGGTCCCTAATTCGAGTCTCGGTCCGGCAGACAGTTTTAATCTGTCAGGAAGTTTCAATTACAACGTCATCGGCAAATCTCAATACTTCTTCTGCCTGGGCTTTAATTCCTACTCCGAATTTCTATTTTGATTCTTTTACTGCTTGCTCATTATACAGATTGAATAACATCGGGGTAGGCTACTACCCTGTCTCATTCCCTTCTCAATCGCTGCTTCCCTTTCGTGTGCCTCGACTCTTATGACTGCAGTCGGGGTTACATACAAATTGTAAATAGCCTTTCGCTCCTAGCACCCTGCCACCTTTAGAATTTCAAAGAGAGTATTTTAGTCAACGCTGTCAAAAACTTTCTCTAAGCGTACAAATGCTATAATGTTTGCCTTTCCTTTTGTGAGAAGTCGTAGGGTCAGGATTGCCTCGCGTGTTCCTGCATTTCTGCGGAATGCAAACTGATCTTCCGCGAAGTCAGCTTCTACCAGTATTTCCATTCCTCTATCAAAAAATTGAAATAATGTTTTCACACGTGAGTTGTTAACTGATATTTCGCCAAATTTCACATCTCTCAGCACCTGCTTTCTTTGGAATTGCAATTATTGTATTTTTCTTTACGTCTTAGGGTATTTCGCCTGTCTCATAGATCTTGTTCACTAGATGGAAAAGTTTGGTCATGGCTAGTTTTCCCAAGTTTATCAGTAGCTTTAATAGAATGTTGTCTGTTATCGGGGTCTTCTTTCGATTTAAGTCTTTCATTGCTTTGTCACATTCTTCACTCGGTATCATATATCTCTTCCATTTCCGTAATACTGCCCTCAAGGATATCTCCCTTGGTTACATCCCCTATATACTTCTTCCACTTAGATCCCCTATATACTTCTTCCATCTTTCTGTCTTCCATTTTTGCTTACAAATGGTTTCCCACCTGAGCCCTTGATATTCATAAAGATGATTCTCTTTTCTCCAAAGGTCTCTATAATTTTCCTGTTGGCAGCATCTGTCCCACCCCTAGTGATATATCCTTCTACATCTTTACGTCTGTCCTCTGGCCATTCCTGCTCAGCCATTTTGCATTTCCTGTCGATCTCATTTTTAGACGTTTGTATTCCATTTCATCTGTTTCATTTACTGTATTTTTACATTTTCATCTTTCATTGATTAAATTCAATATATCTTGTTACCCAAGGATTTCCAGTAGCCCTCGTTCTTTTTACTTACTTGACCCCCTGCTGCCTTCACTATTTCATCTCTCAAAGCTAATAATTCTTCGTATACCGTATTCTTTACCCTGTTCTCGTCAATCGTTCTCTAGTGCTCCTTCTGAAGCCCTCTACACTCTCTGGTTTCTTGAGATGATTCATTTCCCATCTCCTTAAATTCCTGCCTTTTTGCAGTTTCTTCATTTTTAATCTGCAGTTCATAGCTAATAAATTATGTTCACAGTCCACATCTGCCCCTGAGGAATGTCTTACAGTTTAAACTCTGGTTGCTAAACCTCTGCCTTACCGTAATATAATCAGTCTGAGAACTGCCAGTGTCTCCAGGTCTCTTCCACATATTCAGTTTTCTTTCATGAATCTTAAACCAAGTGTTAGAATTTTCCACAGAGCATAATTTAATTATAGCTATCAGGCGGCTTCCTCTTTCATTCTTTCCCCCAGTCCGTATTTACCTACTACTTTGGCTTCTCTTCCTTTCCTACTACCGAATTTCAGTCCCCAATGACTAGTAAGTTTTCGGCTTCCTCAACTGTCTGATTAATTTCTTTTCTCTCATCACACATTTCCTCTATCTTCTCCTCATCTGTTCAGATAATTTGCTTATATAGTTGCACTACTGTGGTGGGTGTGCGCTTCGTGTCTGTCTTGGCTGCAATTATGCTATTTATAGCAGCTTATCGGCGTTCCTATTTTTTTATTCATTATTAAACCTACTCCCGCATTACCCTATTTTGTTTCATATTTACAACCCTATATTCACCTGACGAGAAGTCCTGTTCCTACTACCACCGTACTTCACTAATTAACCCATCCATTTCTCTTTTTAAATTTTCTAACCTACATATCCAATTAAGCGGTCTGGCATTCAGCGATCCTTAGAACGATATTTCTGTTTCTCCGGATAACGACATTCTCCTGAGTAGTCCTCGCCCGGAGATTCGAATGCAGGAATATTTTTCCTCCGAAATATTATACCAAATAGGATGCCATCATAATTTCACCATTGGGAAGGGGGTTCAATTTGACCATTAGAGAAAAGCATACGGGAATTCTCTATAGTCATCATTGTACTAAACTGCAGCACTAAACATATATTAATTGAAAAGCGTTAACTTGTGATGTATTTAAAAATCTGTCGTCGCATTCGTAAAGCCTTTTGTGTGGGTCCTCGGGAAAAATTACGCTGTAGTTTCCTTTCAGCCGTTCGTAGTACCAGAACAGTAATTCCTTTTAGGTTGATGTTGCAAGACCACATCAGTGAGTCATCCAGACTGTTGTCTCTACGACTACTGAAAAGGCTGCTGCCCCTATTCAGGAACCACGCGTTTGCCCGGCCTATCAACAGATACCCATCCTTTGTGGTTGGACCTACGGAACGGCTATCTGTAACGCTGAGGCACGCAGGCCTCCCCAACAGTGGCTAGGTCCATGGTTCTAGGACAGGAGTCGGGGGGGGGGGGGGGGGGGGGAGGAGAGGCATTAACTATCCATAAATTTCGCCACAGTTTACGTCTACATGCATACTCCATAACCTTACGGCATGTAGCGGGTGGTACCACAGGTAGCTTGGCCCTCTTTCCAAATCCATCCATATGAAGATGGAACATCGATCTAATGTAAATCTCTACCTAACTTCTTAGGCTTTCCTCTCCATTACATAATGACGATATGTACACATTTCTTCGGAAAGCGGCTCTATGTTACCTTTAGAGAAAAGCATAAGGAAATTGTCTATAGTCGTCATTGAACAAAACTGCAGCATTGAACATAAATTATATAAATTGAAAAGCGTTAATTTGTGAAGTGTTTACAAATTTGTCGTATTCTTGAAGGGTTTTGTGTGAGTCCTGGGAAAAGAATAAATGGAAAAACGTCATATACGGTGTCTTTCATTAAGAGCAAGTCTTTTTTTAATTTTTACTTCCATTTCCTATTATATAGTTTTACGCAACAAAGCGAGAGCCGGGTTTCATTCTACACGACCAGAAGCCACCAAGAAGAACGTAAAGCGTGACGTGAGACCTTTATTGAGGACAAGCTGAATAGGTCATGCGGCTATATGAGACATAAACCTCGCGAATCTAGCGAAAGGTTATGGGTCTGCATCCATGCACAATTTTATTGACTCAATACCTGAAGCCACTAATGTTCGAACGAGTGATTAACAATTGCTGCCATTGTGTGCATCAGTGTTTTCGACGTCGTGGTGGACAAGTGAACGATATTTTGTTCAGTTCATAACTGTAATGTCTAACCTTCAAAGTAAAGTATTTTCATTCGCTGAACAATTTATTTACTTTTTTTTCAAATCTTAAATCTTAACGAAAGCCATTTTATAATATTTTACTACCATTTTACAAAACAAGAAATATTAATCCTATTTACAATTGTGTTCTCAAGTCCAGTGACAACTTCGTAGTAAAATTATTTTCTGGTAAGATCTGCTCGACACTCAGTTGCCTTTTCTGGACAGCATGCTTCGTAACCTGGAAAAAATTAGGAGTGTGTCTTATAATAAGCTCTTGTTCATTAGATATTTTCAATTTGCTTATTTCGCGGGATACAGATAGGAAGAAAATAAAAAGTTGCGTGAGACTTCTTAAAAGCTATGTACTCGGAATTACAACAGTAAAACTCCCCTTGATGCACTACGCATGTCTACCACTTGAGTTTGTTGAGCATTTCCCAACGGTCTCGTGCTTAGTATTCGATCCTGTGACAAACCATACAACTCCTCTTTGGATCTTCTCTGACCCTCCTACTGACTCAATCTGCCGCGCGGGTTTAGCCGAGCGGTCTCAGGCGCTCCAGTCATGGACTGTGCGGCTGATCCCGGCGGAGGTTCGAGTCCTCCCTCGGGCATGGGTGTGTGTGTTTGCCCTTAGGATAATTTAGGTTAAGTAGTGTGTAAGCTTTGGGACTGGCGACTTTAGCAGTTAAGTCCCATAAGATTTCACACACACATTGATTCAGTCTGATAACGAGCGCAGGCTGATGAGCAATACTTAAAAATAGATCTTACTAATGTTTTATAAGCCACTCCTTTCAAGGTTTAATTATGCAGGGTGGAAATTACTTAAAGCGAGAAACTCCGGGAGGTTTCATGGGACACAAAGACAAATGTTTTTCCCCTAAGTTACATTTTCCTACAAGCATTTTTTAAAATGGAGATGATGTTTCCTCGGTAAGAAAGTCAGTTAAATCAACAAACACTGGGAGATTACATGAGACACTGAGAACTCTTTATCTAATGTGCTTGTCTCTGATGCACTATTTTACGAGGACATCATATCCTACTTACAGTAGACAATGAGTAACATAAGCAATTTTCAATCTTTACTACGAAGAGACAACAATATTAACAGAACACAATTACTTCACGTACAGTACAGGTTGAAAAGTGTCTCCTCTGATTTGTGCACGAAGGTTACAAGGTGGGTCATAATCTAAGACGGTAAACGACTGCAGGAGCCTCCTTAATTTCTTCTTCTGCTGATGCTATTAGGTTCTGATTCAACACTGGTTTTGTAAACAACTCTGCACATCCCTCCAACAAACAACCAAAAAAAAAAAATCACACACAAAAAACATGTCCAGAAGACGAGACACGACGCATTCATATAACTGTTTCACCTACATTAGCAACGAATTCACCCTGTTCATAGCGGATGCACAAATAGTGGGGCGCGGCCCCTCCCGCCGGAGGTTCGAGTCCCCCCTCGGGCATGGGTGTGTGTGTTGTCCTTAGCGTAAGTTAGTTTCAGTAGTGTGTATGTCTAGGGACCGATGACCTCAGCAGTTTGGTCCAGTCGGAATTTCAGCGTAGCGAACGTGGGGGAAATGGACCGGGTCTGGGGACAAGTGGCGCAACGTGGGAATGTGGGTCAGCCGAGAACTATGCCTATATACTCCGCTCAGATGCGTGAAACACTGTGTTCGGGTGGCATCTCCTTAGTAAGCAGTAGATGCCGGATTCGAATCCCAATCCGGTACACTTTTGCACTCGTGGAAGCTGACGCAGCATCAAATTCCGATGCACCTGGCATCACTAGTCCCTTCCTTTTCCTTTCCTTTCTTCTCCCTCCACCTTCAATTTAATAGGCTAGGTAGGTGATATGACACAGTTTAACAGCACCCAAAAGCACTTTCACGTAGGCGTGAACTGGATGAGCGGAAGTAATAGTTGCATGTGGATTCCTCTCACTTCGAACATGGATGCTGGAGACTCCACAACAGCCCGAACTCTTATGGCACTCGGTAAGATTGTCTGCCGCAAGTAATCAGTGTAACGGGCAGGGGCACTACGAATGTAGTGTCTGGATATTAAGTTGGGAATGCGGATCACACAGGGAGCGTGCAAGGAATAAATCTCTGCAGTCGCATTATCCTCTGTACCCTCGCTGGCTCAGATGGATAGAGCGTTTCCCATGTAAGCAGGAGTTCCCAGGTTCGAGTCCCAGTCGGGGCACATTTTCAGATGTACCTGTTGATGTATATCAGCGCCTGTCGGCAGCTTAGAGTCTTCATTCAACTATCATTTCATTTGTTTTGTGTTCCGTTCAAATTCGCAGAGTTCGTCGATTTAAATAATTTTCAGCCTGCATTTTTTTTTTTTTTTTTTTTTTTTTTTTTTTTTTTTTTTTTTTTTTTTTGACGGTCAGTCCAGTGAATCTCAACCTATCATCTGACAGTACTACAATTTACAATTATTTTTATTAGTCATTCCGAGTCAATTTCAAAGTCAGAAATGAAGATGTAGCATTTACGGACCGAAAACATGGAAGGGTGATGAAGTACGAAGAGGGAAAATGGGGGATGAGGTCTGCGCAAGAAAGAACAGACATAAAAGCAAGTGTGGCGGAATGGAAGAGGCAGCAAGCGGAACGTCTGCTCGGTGTCGCCCCATCGCAGATAGCGGTGTAACTGTTCCAGGATTTGCGGGCCGAGTGTCTGCCGGCAGCATAAAGTAAACAGCCTAAGAGACGCATAAAGTTATTCTTTTGAAGTTGGGGCTGGCTGACGTAGAAAGTCACCCGCAAAGTGGCGTCCCAGCTCGCGTCGCTCGTGACGGCGTCTGCTAACGAAAAAAAAGAAGAAGTGAGACGAGAAAACCGCATTTAATGAAGGGGAAGGAGCGCAGCCGGGTAAGAGTTCTGCGTCAGGCGGACCAGATGGGGCAGGCGTAGAGTGGAGGGGGGTGCAGGAGGAAGGAGGAAAAAACTTGTTCGATAGGCACTTATTTGTATTCATAAGATGGAAAACTTTCGCAGCGCGTCCGCACGGCAGGGTGGAGGCACTGTTGGCTGATAAAAGACGCCTACGGAATTTCCACGCCAGTTAGGGACGGATGTAATTGTTTAATTGAGTTTTCTCGGCCGATGATTGCTAGGATGAGATTCGTTTTTATTCCCTGACAAGTGGAACGTGGTTCGCTGAGACTGTGGAATGGTTTTGGGGCGAACGGGATGGTGGGGGGCGGAGGGGGAGGGGGTTTGGGCTTCAGGCTTCTCGCAATGGATGGGAGCAAGTGGTGAAGATGGGAGAAGGGAGGCTTGGAAGTTATGTGGGCGAGGAATTAGGGAGACGGGAGGGAGCGGACGCTGGCGTGCGCCTGGCAGTGACGGAGTGGCGCCGGCCGGCGCGGCGCTGTTTAAACATCCATCAGGCCATCGGCGGACTCCTCGCGGCCACACAGTGATTTGTCACTTCCGTGCGAGTGTCTCCGCGCCCGGCAGAGTGGGCTGCGCGCGCCGTGCTACGCCCGACCGCCCGACGTGCTCCGCGTCACGTCACGAACACGAGGAATTTGGGTGCCTCACTTCATTCCACTTACGTCTCCCGGAACGAATCCATAGAACGCGTGCAGGCAAGAGCAGAACTGATCTGTGTTTCGCACGAACTGCTGTACATTTTACGAGGTGAAAGACCGTCTGAAAGCAAGTGCGTTCGTATCTACTGGGTGAATTGGTGCTGCGTGTGCTCGGCTTGACACATTGGGTGTGGCTGGACCATGAGGGGGGGGGGGGGGGGGATGTGGAGATGAACTGAGGACTGTTCGTTTAAAACTTTTTCAAATTTATTGGGTTCAAATGGTTCAATGGCTGTGAGCACTATGGGACTTAACTTCTGAGGCCATCAGTCCCCTAGAACTTAGAACTACTTAAACCTAACTAACCTAGGGACATCACACACGTCCATACCCGAGGCAGGATTCGAACCTGCGACCGTAGCAGTCGCATTGTTCCGGACTGACGCGCCTAGAACCGCTTGGCCACCACGGCCGGCTTTACAAACGGTAACAGGTAGAAATACCAAACATAACGGACAGAATACACACAGAAGCGGTGCCTATAAGACCTGTCCACAAACAGCGTGTCCTAAGACAGGTCGAGACTCCCAGCCGACACGTCATCAAAAATACGCACGCACAAGGTCTGCCCAGACCGTGTCGACACACGATAAGTGTTACGTGAGGGACCAGATTGCAACTGACTTCTATGACAAAGCAAAACTCTTTAAGGCAAGTGAGAAAAACGCTCAATACAACCGCCATTTTTAATGTAATTAAAAAGTGGGGGTACCTCGAGAGAGATTGCAGCTTTAACAGACTTAAATATGAAAAACCTGAAAGGAGGCTCAAACAGCCAAACATGCTTAAAAAAAATTTACTGCAGGTGCACTAGCCTGAACATGATAACATATGAAGCCCAATCGACAGGCGAGCACAATAAAACCGAAACGCTTGGTGATAGAAGCCAAAAGCTAAAACAAATTACATTCAGGAGGAAGGCTGAGCATAGCGTTGCAAGATCGACATAAACAAGCCAACAAGTAGTAAACAAGCAATGCGGTCACGTATCGAAATAAAGAAGAAAATGATGCACCACAACATGATAAAAGGGCAAGCTGCCGAATGATACTCCAATAACTGTGTTAAACACACCACTGTCCGAAACGGAGGAAAACCGCTAGCGAGCGAGGATAATTACGGCGCTCACCCGGTCTTACGGCAAGGCTTCATCCTCCGGATAAACCGGCACCAACAGCGAGTTATGGAAAACAAATTCTGCCACAGGCCACACGTCTTCTGGTCGCGGCGCATCACCGGAGGAGGAAAGCCTTCTTTGGCGCGTTTACGCTGTTTCTGGATACAAGCCCAGCGAGCTCCAGACAGGGTCCTACGTGCCGAGCGCCTCGTAGCCAAAAAAGACCGCCAGCGACCTCTTTCGGCAGCAACCACAAGAAATCCCTCCCCTCGAGCTTCCCCAGCCACTGCGTCTAATCAAACCAAAGAGGGCCCGCATCGCAGCACCACAGACATACCCGCCAGTCGGGCTCGAGGTATCGACCATGGAACACAGCTCACCAGCACCAACACGTGACAGTCCCCTTCCATCAACGTGACAGGGATGTACCAGAACAGTCATCCCACACTCTTCAACTTGCGCTAATAGGCCATTACATTATGATCACTGCCCACCTCCAACTCAACATCGACTGTTGGCGTATTTCATCGTCCTTCCTCCAAGAGAAAGTCTGTGTTTTAGCTGTCTTTCCATCTGTCGATTGGCCCTAGCGCGTAGTCGCTTTTAACTCGTTTTCCTCTTCGTCATCTACGGCTCTGGGCGCGTATGACCTTAGTTCTTTTTGCGCCCGAAAACAAAATATAATAAAATGAAAGAAACATGTAATCCAGTAAGGAAAGTATATAAGTGAAGAAGAGGCTAATGTGGACCATTCTAGCGACACAAACAGAGAAATCCACTTACATGGGCAACTTTGACAAAGGGAAAATTCTTATCACCTGGCGCTAACTAACCAACACCTCTGAAATGCTGAAGATGATAGCGTGCTGCAGTGGTTAGCATCTGCGACAAGTGACTGAAGGATTATGAGACCACGGGGTGGTGACAAAGTGTTTGATGTCCACGCCTCTTCAGACAACATGGAAGTCGGAGGCGAGTACACCCTCTAAAGCAGGATGCGTGGCGATCTGTAGCCCATTTGTGTTTCAGAACACATCCTTCAGCATACAGGATTGAACATGACGCTCCTTAAAAATTACTGATACGTCTCTCCATATTAAATCAATGGTATCGTCAATTACTGTAGCAGTAGGCAGGGGATCAGTGAGATTGAACTGCAGTTCAATGAAAACATGTTGAAAGGTTGGATGAACAGCGTTTACTGCTACACCACGCCACCATTCTGGCGGATAGTTACTGAAAACATGCACCGCGCTATGGATGAACGCTGATGGTGGCAGTGTTATGTCACGAGAAATAACTTAACTCCACGAGACGTATGGTAGTAAGCGACGTCATCATGGCACCTGTTCACTAAGGGAACGTTGTTGTGGACAATATGCATCTATGCGTCCTTCATATTATTCAGCGACGACGATGGTATCTTCCATCAGGATAAGTTTTCTGTCATATGGCATGAATCGCGTTAGGGTAATTTGAGGAGCATGTTAGGGAACTCACGACGATGTCCATGCCACCAAATTCACCCGATCTGAGAGTGTTTGAGTACATTACATGGGTTCTGCACCCACAAACAAACTGCACGTACATCGCGGTAATTGCGAAATCTGTGTGCAGATACTGCAAGGCTACACTGGACTTGTGGTATGATTTGAGAGGCTGTAGGTGACTGTGACTTTACGCCCTGACAGCAATCACTTTAACTAGTAAGCATTCCACTTGAGAACGTGGCCCATGCATCTACTAAATTGGTTTTGCCTTATGACTGTGGTTGTTGTTGTTCGTTTGCATTAGAGGTTGTCACATTTATCAGAATCTAAATGAACTTGAATGCTCAAATAATTTAATGAAATGGTGGCCGTGTCATTATTGTAGCCATTTGTTAATGGGTGGTTAATGTACAAACACAGAATTGATCTTTTATAAAAATGTTGGTACAAGTTTATTGATCATAAAATGAGACAAACAATACAAATGAAGCGTTATGACAACTAAATCATATTCTTCGGCAACAAAAATAGACGATACAAATAGTTAATACTGCACTGGGTAGTGATTTTTTGGCAAAGACTAAATTTTGTCTGATGAAATTATTTACTCTGCCTCAAAACATTGATAATACAATCCGAAATTATCTAATGCTGAATAGACTCTGGTGGCTTTATTCTATGCAGAAATTGTACTAGGTTGATGCAACTGAGAACACGTAGCAAGACTGTCATACTGTTTGCAATAACAAGTCAGAGCAGAAATACTGTATCCGTTTCTCGATGTGTAGCGCTCTCTCAGTTGACGATCGTGGTTCATGCGTCTGCAGGCCAGAGATGTTCCATGCAAAACACAAGAATCCACGAGCTCAATGTCTCCCCTCTAACTCATCTGCTCTAATCATAAGCCAATCCTAATCAAAGTTGAAAATATTCTTCTCTTTTATTGAGAAGCAGCCAATCCGTGACTCGCATATTCCTGCACAGAGAGGAATTGATGTTATGCACCCGACATATTTTTTCCAACGGATCTGAAAGCAGCGCGTTTTCAGTTTCTGTTTAGCACTAAAGTCAACAACATATTTATCACAGAGATCATCATCCTGATGCCCCATACACTATAACGTGTCCGACCAGGGACCACGGCTAAATTAAGAGAAGTACTTTTATATCCTAATACAGACCATTTCAGAGCCACCATAAATGTTGCATTCCATTCTAAAATTGTTTCAAAGACCTGAGTTTCCCAAAAAACTCGGCAGGCAGAGGGACAACACCACCTGGCAGCTGCCTCGGTAGTGTCCAGTCCACAATTAATATAGAAATTCGCGAATTTTTATGGCTGCCATTCCCATTCACAAAGGGCGTTTACGACACTGTCGAAAGGTCTTGGTTGGGCAACCTACATATTTCTCATGCCCCTGCCCTTGCCGTCTCTAGAGGCGTCAAACAGTTGGATCCAGGTAGGAAGTTTTCCTGCTTCTTTGGACGAAAACATTGTCTGCACACCGATGCGAGAAATTCTAGAGACCAGCATACTGTCTCCGGTAGGTGCTTCGCGATTTTCCTTTCCATAACCGATGTACGTAGCCTCCAAACCCCAAACGTCCACTACATGATTTACTGTTAAATGAGCAAACTGCCTGCTTGTTCTCAACTCCAGAAAATACTATTCAAAGGAGAGCCATTCTAAGGATCCTACATACATTAAAAAAGTACATTCTCCCATCAGTGCCTACTCATGTTGATAACTTATTGTCGTTTCACAAAAATGATGTCTTGGGTGTAAAATCAACTTTAAAAGTGTAGCCTTGGATATGAGAAAGAGCGAGAGAGTGACTCATCCTCTCTGAGTGCCCCCCACCACAGTAGATTTCTGCAAGTGTAGTGTCTCACTTTAAAATGTCATAGTATGACATGCAACAGAGGAAATAATTAAATAGCACTGAGATCTCACAATGATGACATGAGTGCTGGGGGTGACTTTATCATCCAAGACTACTCATAAAGAAAACATCCTAACTTGACCTCATTCACCTCATGGGCCACTCACACGAAGTTGCATGCCTGAAAGATGTACTGATGAACATCGCTGAGTGTAGAACCATTCATGTGAACCCAAGGGTCGTTGCTACACCACAAACTTCAGATGAACAATTACTAAGCGGTTAAAAAGGCTTTGCCGCAGTGTTTTTAATGACTCGCGCAATTTATGAGGTTAGAGACGACTGACGTCCCTAGTCATATTACAGTTCCGTGGACTTTGAACCGTTTTCTGCCTCAGAGATTTACCCCTATTCAGTCTCCCATAATACTCGTACATAAACAGACAATAAATTATAACCTAAGAAACACAATCATTCTCTAAATGTAAACAAGCAAGTAATTTGTGTCGTCAGTTGTGCTTATTTCCTAGAGCAATGTAATATTGATTTTTCTACCTATAAAGCACTTGAAAATCACGCATTTCTAGTCTAATTTGCATAAATGCTTGAGAAATGATCCTCACTAGATAAGTTGTATCAAAAATTAAATCTGTTCCACAAGGAAATATACAGAATTACATGAGAATCAGAGATATGAACAACTTATCGCTGCCCCTTCATTTTGCCAATGGGTAGCTTATGATGTCTCCACCGTCGTCAGTGCCCATCTGCTTCATACTGCACCACTGCAGGAGAAACTCGACCTGCACGCCATCTGTGGAGGGTTATGTCCAACTGGGGGATCCCTCTGGGCTTATTGTGGCCCCAGCTCGTCTGCAGTTCCTTCAAGGATGTTGCGTGACGTCAGGTCAAGCCCCATCTCCGATGGGCCCATTCAAAACACGTGGGTATGTAGTTGCTGTTGGCAGTTATGTACTCAGCATCAGGCAATCCACCAGACTGTGAAAGAAGTGATGTGGCATCATTCGTGTCCCATTCTTGTCTGGCCGGCTACTTCCATTCGCAGCCACCTGGGGTAAGTTGTTTTATTTTATTTTTTTTAAAAAAAGATTCTTTATTATTAAAAACCATTATAATTATACAAATTAACCCACTTCCTTAATTCATTAGTGGGTCCTAACAGTTATACATTTATATTAAATTTTGCAACTAGTTTAGTTTTAGTAAGTGAGCTACAGTTATTAGTAAACAATGGGCATCTAATATCTACATATACTGTTTATACCTAATTCCTACAACTAATTTAATTTGTATATGTATTCTGCAGCGTCACATGTATGACAGTGAAGATATAAACCTACTTTCATATGCCTTGCTCTTCGAGTTAATCCCGAAGAGCATGCCCCTGGCACTGGGCAGGCCTCGATGTTTAGTTCGCTGCAGTCCCTATCTTAATTTCCTACAACTAAGTCCTACAAACTAACTTATCCTACGTCATATCTGGTGTGTGTCACAATCGGTGGTTGTTCCCTACTCCCCCTAGTCCTGCACGTGGCGGATTCCAACGTAGATGAAGTCGGCCAGTCCACGCACAGGCGGCATGGGAATAGGGCTCTTGGACGCAATCGGTGGTTATTGTCATTTTTATTTAGTGTATCTCTCCTAAATAGTCAATTAGAACTTTTCGAGAAACCTCGTTTGCCAAGGTGTTTAAGGTCTGAAAAGTTTCCTCTCGTCTGAGTAGTTGGTATGTGTCATGGTTGGGTAGTCTGTCTCGTAGTGTGTTTGCGATATCATTGAAGAGGGGACATTCGTAAGCTACATGCTCGGGTGTACCCTCCGGATCGCCACAGTCGCACGCTGGTGTTGCCCTCTTCCCAAATCGACATAATTGAGTCGGGTAGGGTCCATGGCCAGTGAGAAAGTGGATCAGACCTCGTGTAGGCTCAAAATACTTCAGTCCAAGTCGTTCCCTCACATCAGGTAGAAACTGGAAGGTTCTTCGTCCATCCTCTTCTGCCTCCCAACCCTCCTGCCAGTGCTCCTCCTCTCTTTTATTCCCCACCCTAATACCCATAATATCCGCGATCTTCTCATAATTTCCCTTATTGACCCAATACCAAGCCGCCTGTTCTCTTATCTTTATGTCCAGAGGGCAGACCCCCATTATGACTAATAGGGCCCCCCTGGAGATGTTCTATAGGCACCCACAGCTCTTAATACCATGCTTCTCTGGACCCTTCTCACTGCCATGGCGGGCACAACCCTCGTGAGCCTGTGCGCCCAGACGGGGGTTTACGGAAGCCATGGCTCGTGCTGCAGCTCCTCCTCCACTTCATTTTCATTAAGCTGCGAAGGCGACAGGTTGATCCCCCGTCATTCAGTGGTGACTACTGGCCCTCCACTCAGCAAGCTTCTGAGCCACCCGCTCCGCAGGCGGTCTCCTTCAAGCTGCCACGTGGCTGCAGTGTGTTGCCTCGCGACGCCCCACATGATGCATCGATAACGGGTTTGAAAGCTCCCAAAATCTGTATAGTCTTCATAGCACGTTTCAGTGCCCATGTCTTACATTTATCTTTATACATAGTTTCTTATGAACAGAAAAACGACGAAAGAATAAGCTCTTTGAATAAATATAGTACGAAAGCATATGTAATTACTTGAGTGATCCTTATAAAAGGGATAAGAAGAAATGTGTGTGAGCCGTGCGTGGCTCATGTTCCCGCCATCATGTATTTTAAATCCTGTTTTTAAAGTACACTCCTGGAAATGGAAAAAAGAACACATTGACACCGGTGTGTCAGATCCACCATACTTGCTCCGGACACTGCGAGAGGGCTGTACAAGCAATGATCACACGCACGGCACAGCGGACACACCAGGAACCGTGGTGTTGGCCGTCGAATGGCGCTAGCTGCGCAGCATTTGTGCACCGCCGCCGTCAGTGTCAGCCAGTTTGCCGTGGCATACGGAACTCCATCGCAGTCTTTAACACTGGTAGCATGCCGCGACAGCGTGCACGTGAACCGTATGTGCAGTTGACGGACTTTGAGCGAGGGCGTATAGTGGGCATGCGGGAGGCCGGGTGGACGTACCGCCGAATTGCTCAACACGTGGGGCGTGAGGTCTCCACAGTACATCGATGTTGTCGCCAGTGGTCGGCGGAAGGTGCACGTGCCCGTCGACCTGGGACCGGACCGCAGCGACGCACGGATGCACGCCAAGACCGTAGGATCCTACGCAGTGCCGTAGGGGACCGCACCGCCACTTCCCAGCAAATTAGGGACACTGTTGCCCCTGGGGTATCGGCGAGGACAATTCGCAACCGTCTCCATGAAGCTGGGCTACGGTCCCGCACACCGTCAGGCCGTCTTCCGCTCACGCCCCAACATCGTGCAGCCCGCCTCCAGTGGTGTCGCGACAGGCGTGAATGGAGGGACGAATGGAGACGTGTCGTCTTCAGCGATGAGAGTCACTTCTGCCTTGGTGCCAATGATGGTCGTATGCGTGTTTGGCGCCGTGCAGGTGAGCGGCACAATCAGGACTGCATACGACCGAGGCACACAGGGCCAACACCCGGCATCATGGTGTGGGGAGCGATCTCCTACACTGGCCGTACACCACTGGTGACCGTCGAGGGGACACTGAATAGTGCACGGTACATCCAAACCGTCATCGAACCCATCGTTCTACCATTCCTAGACCGGCACGGGAACTTGCTGTTCCAACAGGACAATGCACGTCCGCATGTATCCCGTGCCACCCAACGTGCTCTAGAAGGTGTAAGTCAACTACCCTGGCCAGCAAGATCTCCGGATCTGTCCCCCATTGAGCATGTTTGGGACTGGATGAAGCGTCGTCTCACGCGTTCTGCACGTCCAGCACGAACGCTGGTCCAACTGAGGCGCCAGGTGGAAATGGCATGGCAAGCCGTTCCACAGGACTACATCCAGCATCTCCATGAGAGAATAGCAGCCTGCATTGCTGCGAAAGGTGGATATACACTGTCCTAGTGCCGACATTGTGCATGCTCTGTTGCCTGTGTCTATGTGCCTGTGGTTCTGTCAGTGTGATCATGTGATGTATCTGACCCCAGGAATGTGTCAATAATGTTTCCCCTTCCTGGGACAATGAATTCACGGTGTTCTTATTTCAATTTCCAGGAGTGTACTTCCACCTCATTGCGTTAATTTAAATTACTACGGTCACTGAGTTGCTGCTTTGCCTGACCGTGAGCGGCGTTAGCAGCGCATATCGATTTAATCCCTCTTGTAGAATCTTTGAATGACTGCTGTTACTTCCCGCTTATTGTCTGTCGTAGGGGAGTTCGTCGTCAGTTCGTGTTGGGAGTCCGTGTCGAGTTCGGGTGTGCCTGTCAGTTAGAACGCGTCTGGAGTGCAGTCCGAGCCAGCCAGCCGGAGTGGCAATGTGGCAACAGGGCAGTCGGGTTGGAGCAGCAGTGAGGTCTGCATCGACATGGCTCACCCGACCATTGCCGCCATGCATTACTTGAGCCGGGCCACGGTTTTGGTGGATCGCCGGTCGGTCGCCTTACTGGACGACGCGTTTGGGCTCGCCGATCGTTCATGAGCCGGCTGTGTGTGTGTGTGTGTGTGTGTGTGTGTGTGTGTGTGTGCGCGCGCGCGCGCTTTGACTCCAGATTTGTTTTCGTGTGTGTTTAGTTACTGTTGGGGGTCGTTCAGGTCTTCGTGCAAGTGTTTGTCAGGTTGTGTGTGTAGTTGTCCTTATTTCTACTGACGACTATTTTAGATGTTGTCGGCATTCTGCGGCTAGTCGGTCGGTTGCTGCGGAGTTTTCATGTGAGCAACAACGAGTGTTTGAAGTGGTCGAAATAGCCGCCGTCAGGTGGATTTAATCAAATTACTTTACTATTGTTCAAGTGCATCAGCGGAATTTTTTCTGCCTTGTGGCCGTTAGTGTCTGGTTACCTGCCCTGGCCGCGAACGTAATTTTAGGCAGTGTCCTTCCCTCACCTGTTAATGCTGTCCAACATGGTGTGTAGTTTTGGCAGCTTAGTACACACATGTATTTGGTTGTGGATAGTGACGCTCGTAACTTTCGGCCTGAATTCTCGTGTACTCTTTCGTTGCAAGCAAGCGGTTTGTCGGTCGGTCCGTGACTGTCCCCTGGTTGGGTTCCGACGGACCAAGTATAGTTGGGCTCGCCACCTGTCTCACCTAAGTGAACGAGGGCAGATCGACCTCCTTGGAGGCCTTCTGAGTGCCACCGATGTTTAATTATCTGTTGTCAGCTATTTTCAATTTTAAACTTATGGTTATTTGTTTTGTTTTCTTAAAATTTTGCAAAAGTAATTTCTAAATTTACCTTTCAGGCCTAGTGCCTTTAAGGATTATGGTAATATATTTTGAAATTTTGAAGTTTGATTGTGGCCCTCAGCCATTGGTATTGCACTTTGCATATGTTGTTTCTTTAAATTATTTTTTTGCTATCTGAATTGTATTTGTATCTTGTTAATTTTTAAGATTCTTCTCGTTAAACATGCTGGCCTTCTGCCTTTAAATGTCTATAATAATATATTCTGAACTTTTGAAATTTAATTGTGGCCCTTAGCGATATGTCTTGTACCTTGGATAAGTTGCCTTTTGGATTTTAAATTATTTTATTGCTATCTTAATCAAATTTTTGATATTTTTAAAGATTTCTTGTTGGCCTTCTGCCTTTAAAGGTCCATGGTAATATATTCTGAAATTTTGTAAATTAATTGTGGCCGTCAGCCACTTGTATTGGACTTTGAGTATGTTGTTTTTTGAATTATTTTATTGCTATCTTAATTGGATTTTTATCTTGTTAATATTTCTTGTTGGAGGCCTTCAGCCATGAAATAGTTGCTAAATTACAATAAATGAGAATCAGAAACAGAAACTGATCCAAATCCTTGGCCCTTTCCACAGTCCTATTACCTGTTCTGCCCAGGGGGCTTAGCGGGCGTTTCAGTGTGTCATCGTATTGACTGAACATGACATCAGTCACGGCTATAACTGCGAGAGAGTTGTTTTAGTACCGTTCCTCGTCTTGCACACTCCTATGATAGGTCGGCACTGCACCAACTCTTCAACCAACATGCACATTCCACGCAACACATAGCATTAACTTATTTTCTTTACCCAGTACCTGCCGACTTTACATCTAACCCGTCTCTACTCGTGGATGATGACTGTTATGTATACTTCTCCCGCTCTTATTATTTCCTGCGGCGTTGTCACCCAGTGCCGAAATAGTCTGAAACTATGCTCCTATTCGTCTGCAGAGACGATCTGTCTCATGACAACTGCTACTGCATTCACACGTTTGAAACTTACAAATGTCATTATCTACAGCTTACTTGTTGGTTTATGTCTTAGAAAAATGTCTAAAATTTCCTCTTATTGGATCGCCGTTGTAATAAAATGCAAAAAAATGTAAATTAGTTCTCCGATGTTGGTTGATCCTCATCCTCAGCAATGTTCGCCTTCGTTCTGATGTCCTCAGTTTCCTGAAGCCGAGGTACGCCACTCCACTATCACTAACACTGCACGTGCTCATGTCTCACAATGTGTTCTGCCTACAGCGCTCGCTTGGCGGCCGCAAAATACAAAGACCTCGAGAAAGGCTTCATCCCACGAATGGCGATGGCTCAGAATCCCAGCACACTTAGCTTCTTCACGCACCTAATACTACTCACAGCACAACCGAAAATCGAGTGGCATGGCCGCAATCTCGTCATCGGTAAGCAGCGAAAAGCAACGTACGCTTGCCTCTCGGGCAGTACATAACACAGAGCAAAAAAAAACATGGCAGATGTACTCTCTCAGGACATAGTAATATTATGGAAAACACTACTACAAGAATCGTACAGCAGAGATCCATAAAATAGGAAAAACAAATTTAAGCGTGATGACAAGTGAATTTAATATCTGTTGGCGACACAAATAGATGCAACAGATAGTTAATACTCCACTGGGTGGCGATTGGTTGCTGATGGTTAAGGTCTGTCTTATTAAACTTTTACTCTGGCTCAAAACATTTATATGCATTGTGAAATTATCGATCGCTGAATAGACTGTAATATATTTATTCTCTACGGAAGTTATATTACGTTGGTGCAGCTGAGAACAAGTAGTGAGACTGTGATTATGTTTGTCCTAACAAGCGGAACCAGCAATACTGTACCCCTTTATCGATATGTAGCGTCGTCTCAGGTGACGGTCATGGTTCAAGCGTCTGCAGAGGAGCGATATGCCGCGCCTGTCGTTTGTTATTGGGGGCACGATATATGCAAAGTCTCAGCTGGTGATCAGTTAGACGGTACGCAGTTACTCCAGAATGGAGCACTGAAATCCCGTCAGATTTCAGTGTGTGAATCTCCACTTCGCTGGTCGTATCGTGGACCAACATGATTCACTTATACGGCAGTGCGCACAACGAGATCGTATGTCAAGGCCGCAGACCTGACAGAAATAAGATTGATCTCGCCACAAAGAGTTGTCTGAGACAAATGAGGTGTAAACTGTCGGTACACCTAACTCCTTAACACAGGCCTTGAATATGACAAATAGTGAGAGAGTCACTCGTCATCTCTCACCCGGAAAACTGACAAGGACGCTTCGAATGTACGCCAAGCAAACTTACTTCTGTATTGCGTTTCAGAGTGGACCAGTACGCTACTTAGCTGATCGGCGCAGAGCTTTGGGTGATCATTGTTATTATTCATGTCTTTCTAATTTCCTGCCATCGGATTTTGACGTTAGCGTAGGTATGTGGCATGTCTGTTACATTCACATAATATGTCTCGAGTACTGGGACACCAAAAAGACGAAATACAGCAGATGTGAAATTAGTATGAAGTGTATTACATCCTTGAATATTCAAGAAATTGCCTTTTTAGTGAAAATACAAGTCTTTAGAAAAAAAGTCTATGTTTAGCATATAAATAAACATAACGCAGCCGCTACCTCATTCAGAAACCGTACTGGAATGTTAGTAGTTTGTGAAGAGAACATGTTATGATTCGCAGCAGGTGAAATGTGTATGAACACTGTCAGACTTTGATAGCGACAGCATCGTGGCTTATCAATAGCAGATTTTTGCATGTAGTGATATTACTGCTTCCGTAGCTCCGAGAACAATAACTGTCTTGCAAAGGTGTCTTGAGTAACACTGTAATTCGTTAATTACGCATACGAATTAGTTAATTCTGCGTTCACGCTATTTCTTGTTTGTGACCTATGGGAAAGTAATGCCCGCATCTCGTGGTCGTGCGGTAGCGTTCTCGCTTCCTACGCCTGGGTTACCGGGTTCGATTCCCGGCGGGGTCAGGGATTTTCCCTGCCTCGTGATGGCTGGGAGTTGTGTGATGTCCTTAGGTTAGTTAGGTTTAAGTAGTTCTAAGTTCTAGGGGACTGATGACCATAGAAGTTAAGTCCCATAGTGCTCAGAGCCATTTGAACCATTTGAACCATTTGGGAAAGTAATGATAGCTGTTTAAATATCCATTTTCCGGAAAAATAGCACATTATTTTTCGATTTCATTCAGCAATATCCATACGTCGTTTAATCTTCCAACTACGTCGAAAACTGACCTTGCTTGTAGGGAAGTAAAATTACTGTTTTCGTAGTCGGTAAGACACCTCCCAAAATATTCAGTTCACTCTGTTGCTAATTCAAAGATTGTTTTCCTGGAGTCATCAGTCTTCCGACTGGTTTAATGCGCCCTGCCACGAATTCCCCTGCTGTGCGCACCTCTTTGTCTCACGGAAAAACTTGCACACTGCTCTCAATATCTGGGGCGATATATTCCAATCCCTTTATCCGCTAAAGTTTTTCCCCTCCACAGCTCCTTCTAGGAGCTGACATCTCAACACATTTCCCATCTTCTTGTCCCTTCCTCGAGAGTAAGTTTTCCATGTGTTTCTATATTCACCGTTTCCTTGGGGAATTCATTTCTCACCTTATCAGTCCACCTAACTTTCAGTATCCTTCTGCGGCATTACATCTCAAACGTTTTATTGCCAAAATAATACAATGTAGCATCAACCACCTATTTACAGTGTAAAAAGCACTAGAATATAAGCAGTTCGAAGTTCAAGCCATTAGCGTCGCAATGAATGTATAATAAACTTTCTCGAATAAGCCATGTTAAACGCAAACAAGAGCAACAAGCATAATAAAATACCACAGCTACTTTCCTAGCAACCGTGTCGTCTTAAGATGTACATCCACATCAACAAAAACTGATAAAATGGAAACGCATACATTGACCATAGGTATTGTCAGCGTCACGTTGACATCTGTATTGCGTGCACAGCCGGTGTATCTTCGTGAAAGGCACATCCCGCTGACAGACACATAAGTAATGCAAGTGAAGGGGAATTTGCGTGCGTCAGCTGTTAATAGATAATGCGTCAGTTCCCTCTTTTACCTACTCACCTCGCCTACAACATTTTGTGCATTCTACGCACATGTCTGAATATTGTTTTTCTGCTGGTTCCTCAGAGATTCTATCAATTCCGACGGAATGTCATCTATCCTTTCTGTCTTACGTGACAGCAAGTCTCGCAAAGCTCTGTAGATTTCTGAGTAAATCTCATGTTCTTCCCTATCGACTCCAGATTATTATATCACGTTACGTCGTTCCCCTCGAGGAAGCCAGTGTACTTCGACCACCGAGCCTCTCACTCCTCTGCGTACAGAGGTGGAATTCTCTTTGCACTCTTAATGTTGATGTCCTTGGTTCTTGAGGCTAGTTTGATTTTTCTATACACGAATCCGTCATTCCGACGACCTTTTATTTTTCGATTTCTACACATTTTCCTGTAGCTATTTCCCACTGGCTTCCCTACACCTCTTATTTGTATTGTTCCTAACTAGGGAACCTCCCCATCGCACCCCCCTCAGATTTAGTTATAAGTTGGCACAGTGGATAGGCCTTGAAAAACTGAACACAGATCAATTGAGAAAACAGGAAGAAGTTGTGTAGAACTGTGAAAAAATAAGCAAAATATACAAACTGAGTAGTTCAAGGGAAGATAAGCAACAATAAGGACGATAGGAACGCAGGAGCGCCGTGGTCTCGTGTTAACGTGAGCAGCTGCGGAAAGAAAGGTCCTAGGTTCAAATCTTCCATCAAGTGTAAATTTTAATTTTTTATTTTCAGTTTATGTGACAAACTCTTGTGTTTTCATCACTTTTTTGGGAGTGATTATCACATCCACAAGAAAACCTAAATCGGGCAAGGTAGAAGAATGTTTTTACCCATTGGCCAAGTGTACAAGTTAGGTGGGTCGACAACATATTCCTGTCATGTGACGCACATGCCGTCACCAGTGTCGTATAGAATATATCAGATGTGTTTTCCTGTGGAGGAATCGGTTGACCTATGACCTTACGATCAAATGTTTTCTGTTCCCATTGGAGAGGCACGTCCTTTCGTCTACTAATCGCACGGTTTTGCAGTGCGGTCGCAAAACACAGACACTAAATTTATTACAGTGAACAGAGATGTCAATGAACGAACGGACAGATAATAACTATGCAAAAATAAAGAAAGTAAACTTTCAGTCGAGGGAAGACTTGAACCAAGGACCTTTCGTTCAGCAGCTGCTCACGCTACCAAGGGACCACGGCGCTTCTAAACATACTTCGTCCATGATGTTACTTATGTGGCCCATGGACTACTCAGTTTGTATATTTTGCTTATTTTTTCACAGTTCCACACAACTTCTTCCTGTTTTCTCAATTGATCTGTGTTCAGTTTATCAAGGCCTATCCACTGTGCCAACTTATAACTAAATCTGAGGGGGGTACGATGGGGAGGTTCCCTTGTAAGTAACTTATATTGGTATATTCCGGTTTACCCCTGAACCTTTTTTTCCATTTTCGTTATCAGCCGAATTATTTCTTGCAATATCCTAGGTTTTCTTCGCTTGATCTTTCCATATGCATTATAAATAGAGGATCAGTAGGAAACGTTGTACTTCTCTGAACGTTTCGCTGTCGGCGGCGGGGGTAGCAACAGACTGGAGCCTCAAAGGGCGGATAGCGCCCCAGGCTGGACGGGCAGCTTAGGATTAAGCGGCCGGTCTTATCGCGCGGCCAGTGAATACCTGATCTCGGGGTCCCACTAGCCAGCGCGGGCGGCCGCCACAGACACGCCCCAATCGCCGCCTCTGCTATGGAAATGGGCCGGCGGTCTCTTTGAGGCCTCGGGCGTCTCCAGACGGCTCCTGAGTGGCCGAGGCCCGGGGCGCCTGCCGGCTCCACTTGCCAGCGTCGCATCGCGTGCCCCGCATACTGCCAGGCCTCCGCTAGGCGACGACGGTGTGGCCGCCCAGCCAGCGCACGCCCGCAGCTGCCGCCCAAAACACTGTCGTTGCACCTAAGCTGTCAACGTAGTCTGGGGCCTATCGTCCGTGGCTACTAACGTGAAACAGACGTTGAGTAACGAATTGAAAAGTGATTTACAAACAACTATCAGCAACTATTTTCAGGAGAAAAAAGTGCAGTTGCAAGATATAAGCCCCAATAAGCGACCCCTCACGAAAATTGTAGCCACATTTCTGATTGTGCGCAGATGTTAACATCTGAAAACACAAGTTTTTAACTTTAGCGTCCACCGGTTATTTGTCGCTAACTCCGCTCCACTGAGTCCGCCTAGTGACCGAACGTAACGTACTTTACACTGATGTGAGTAACGGGTTTGTGAATTACTGTTTTGACATTAGTAAAATCCTTTGCTTATTGCGTCAAAGTGCACGGTTTGTAGCTGCAGCTGGTGCCAAAGAGCTCTTTGTTAAGATTTTTACTGTGCGATTCACAAGTGCAGTGCAAACGAATGAAACGAATTAGTGTGTCATCAAAGAAGTTACCCGTTGCTTTCTTTGGGTTTTAAAGGTGGCAACAATGCCAATGTAATTTACATCTGCAGGAGATGCGCTGTTGTTCAACGTGACTCGCATGACCAAATTGTAAATTTACACTACTGGCCATTAAAACTGCTTCATCAAGAAGAAATTCAGATGATAAACGGGTATTCATTGGGAAAATATATTATACGGGAACTGACATGTGATTACATTTTCACCCAATTTGGGTACATAGGTCCTGAGAAATCGGTACCCAGAAACACCACCTCTGGCCGTAATAACGGCCTTGATACGCCTGGGCATTGAGTCACACAGAGCTTGGATGGCGTGTACACGTACAGCTGCCCATGCAGCTTCAACACGATGCGACAGTTCATCAAGAGTAGTGACTGGCGTATTGTGACGAGACAGTTGCTCGGCCACCATTGACCAGACGTTTTCAATTGGTGAGAGATCTGGAGAACGTGCTGGCCAGGGCAGTAGTTGAACATTTTCTGTATCCAGAAAGGCCGTTGTAGGTGTCGCCACCGGCGCCAACCTTATGTGAATGATCTGAAAAGCTTATCATTTGCATATCACAGCATCATCTTCTTTTCGGTTAAATTTCGTTTATATAGCACGTCATCTTCGTGGTGTAGCAATTTCAATGGCCAGTAGTGTAAAATCATTAACTACACTTCATAAGAATTCTTCAATTTCTTAGGTTTATTCATTATCATTTTGAGACGTACATGCAGTTGCAGAATATCACTGAAAAAATATTTTTTTAAAAATATTGGTCGTCTATGAGAACTATCTGGCTTATTCCTTAAAGACTTACAAGTTATGGTTTTTTTTATATGGTTTGTTACCAACCTATAGTACAACCCCCAACCCGTAGGACCAAGCTTTAAATCAGAATACCTTCTCTGATCGGGGTTCAGGTAATCCACCTCCCTTTTCCTTCTCTGTCAATTAAGCACCAGCGGAGGGTGTTGCTGCTTCCGGTCTTCGAATTATTGTAGAGATAGTCTCGTCCCACGTCACCTCAACGTTCGTTGCTAGCTACGCCGTAAACCTGGCAAGGGATCTTCTCAAGATACTGCCACCAGGGCCAGGCCAGGTGAACCAATGGTTTTTGAAGAAGATTTACTCCTCCTATCAACCCCCCCCCCCCCCTCCCGCCGCCCCTGTCCTTTCTCAACTAGGCTTTGGATCGGCTACGGCGTAAATGAATGACCTTGTTGATAGAATGACATATTACAGATTGCAATAAGGATAATCTGTTAACGGCCGACTGGAGAGACAGAACTAGGTACACGTCGTAAGATATGTCTGGATGGATGATAGAGACCTGAACAGGTAGGTGGCTACAACATCTACTACTTGGAAGTGGTTCATGATGAATACTGAACGTATTTGCACGTGAGGTTGCCATATAATGTACTCATACACTTAGAGAATTTTGTCTTCAGGTGACATACCATAATGGGAAAAAATCTACTATAAATATATTTTTCGAATTATAAGGTGCATCTTTTGTGGGGTATTGTTCAGAATTATTAACTACACTTCAGTAAAGAAACCTACATTATACATTATAAGATCACTATCGTGTATTATTAGACAGCGTTCACAATGTCATATCGTGAGAGACGTTGGGCAAAATGAGATACTCCTACTTCTTCTAAAGATACTCACATTTATTTGCAAATGTCTCATGTAAACAGCTCAAAACTGTTGTTTATCGAATTTTAGGTAGGCTATTAAATACTTATTGTTTGTCTCATTACATTAAATAGGTCTTTATCTGCCATCACCGTCTGTTTGCAAAACTGATTGTCAGATGCATTCCTCTTGGCTAACTGAGACGCGTTTCCTTACATCATTCAATGTGAGTCTAAATATCCTGGATTTAAGGCCTTTAATGAGCTGTAATAGGTCACGTACTGGATATTTTGAAAGCGTTTGCCAGAACCGATCTAAACCGTTATCATATCTTACAACTTGATTATTGTGGTCTTGTTTTCCTTCTTAGCGTAGCTTGAGGATTAAAAACCATTCAACAGTGAAGATCGCATGGGATATCTTTTTTAATTAAAAAAAACCGGTTTCAACACACTATACTGTCACTTCAGGTCTTAAAATCGTTGGTTATAAAACATATTGATTTTAAGCTGGCCTCACGCGCAAGATACCAAGTGGGTAAAAATAGCACATTATTTTATTTAAGAGAACAGGTACAACAGACTACGCTGTCACCTTCAGGTCTTAAAACCTTTTATAGTAAAAAAAGGAAAGCAAATATTTTTTGTGAATCGTTTTTAACAGTTAAACAGCTCGCCCTTCGATTCTCTCAAAATGAGGAAATTAAAGTGGCTTCAGGAATACCGAACATTTTTGAGGTACGCTGCATGCCCATTTGCTCGTGATTAACATCATCAACAGTCTTCTGCGGGCTCTCTGAATCCTATGACTGGCGAATATTTATTCTCCTGTAATTTCCTATCATTATTACCGAAGCAGTAATAGTAATATAATAATGGTAATACTAACAATAATAATAATAATAATAATTATTATTATTATTATTATTATTATAACAGTAATGAATGACAAGCTGTATTATCATAAACAGAAACGAATGGAAAGACTCGAACAACTATGTCATTTTACCCTCATTCGCGGTTTGTCATTTTACACACTTAGAGCACTTAGTGAACAAAGAATCTACTCGTGACCTGCACACCCAGAAATATGCTTCAAATGTTTGGAAAGGAAGTGTTTCCTCACTTTCTGTATAATAAATATTGGACATCAAATGTTCCAGGTGTAGTATACCAAGAAGAAAACTTTCGCATATTCTAACATCTGATGTGCACGGATTCTTCACACAAAGGATAAGCGTCTGAGAGAATGGTCTCGCCATCTCTGATGTAACAGTGTCACCAACGGGAGGTAGCGTTGCTCACGTCCGTAGGTTTAACCTTAAAATACCCTACACGTGCCTCCTGGGTGGTGCTAATTGAGCAACAGTGATTACAGGCAGCCAGACTATCCATAGGATCTCCTGGCAATGACATATCAACTAAATAGCAGAAACAGTTCTTTTCAGAGCTCATTAACGAGAAACATTGGACCAACTATCAGACTCCTTCAACTGAATATCGAAAGCATTAGCAGGGCAAAGTGTGACTACCTGTCAAAATTTTTGCTGGACAACAATATCGATGTCGTCGCCATTCAAGAAACTCGTGTTTCCAGCGAAGAAATATTCCGAAGCCGAGGTCGAATTCCTGGATATTCTGCACTTGGTGTAACTTACCACGAGGTGTATGGAATTGCTACGTATGTCCGTAACAACATAAACGAAGCTTCGCTGATTTCTGTAAGTGTGGTGGCAGATATACATACAGTTGTCATACAATTTCACGGCATTACTATTACAAATGTTTACAAACCACCCAAAACAACATGGCCTGATTTTGTTCTACACACAGCAGAACATCCTGAAATTTACATAGGAGACTTCAATAGTCACCATGAACTTTGGAAGTACTCTCAAAATGATGAAAATGGGAGCATTCTTGCAGAATGGATCGAAGAGAATAATCTTCATCTAGTGTTTGATGCCAAAGACCAAGGCACTTTCAGGTCAGCTGCTTGGGACAAGGATTCAAATCCTGACTTATGCTTTGTTAGCTGCAACGAAACTGGCTTTCCCATCAACACCACAAGGAAAGTGATAGATGCCTTTCCTCACAGCCAACACAGACCTGTAATAATACAAATTGGCTGCACTGTTCCTGTCATACGATCAACACCGCATGCTCGATGGAATTTCCAGAAAGCCGACTGGATGAAGTTTTCAACGGAACTGGATAAGACCATTCGATGGATACCTCCATCACATAATAACTATCAACGCTTCATTGGTGCAGTAACAGCAACAGCTAAAAAGTGTATGCCAAGAGGATACCGAAAAGAATATGTTCCAGGATGGAATGAGGAAAGTGAAACACTGTACCAATACTTCCAGCAAAGTGGTGACCCAGAGATAGCTACGGAACTATTGTCCAGCTTGGACATGTCTCGGAGGCAGAAATGGGCAGAAACAGTCAAAACTATGGACTTTACCCACTCGAGCAGGAAAGCATGGAGTCTAATGAGAAAACTGGGAGGAAGTGCACCAGCATGCAGAAAAAATTCCGAAGTAACACCAGACCAAATTGCTTCCCACATCATTACCACCTCAAGAGTACCTCCTGACAAGAAACATACAAGACATATCAGACGACAGCTTCGTGACCTTAAAAAGAAGGCATCTCCCTCATCTGAGTATACCCATCCCTTCACAGTTTCAGACATTGACTCTGGACTGAAGGACCTCAAACCTCTTAAGGCACCTGGATTCGATGGTATCCACCCAGAATTCCTGATCCATATGGGAGGAAAAGCTAAGAAATGGCTGGCAGAATTCTTCACTGACATCCTGCTGACTGGTCAACTTCCATCTGAGTTTAAAAAGGTGAAGATAATATCTGTTCTGAAACCTGGCAAACCCAGCAACAGGGTAGAAAACTATCGCCCCATTTCCCTACTCAGCTGCTGCTACAAGCTTTTTGAAAGGCTAATATATAGCAGAATAAGTAGCGCTATCTTAGAGAACGTTCCAGTTGATCAGGCAGGCTTCAGACCAGGGCGTAGCTGCTGCGACCAAGTATTGTCTCTCACATCCTTCATAGAGTCAGGATACCAAATGAAGCAGAAAACATCTGTGGCATTTGTTGATCTAACTGCCACCTTCGACACTGTGTGGAGGGAAGGCCTTATCTACAAATTTCTCCGCATCATACCCTGCGGAACAATGGCTCGACTGATTAACAGCATGCTAAGTGATCGGAAGTTCCAGGTAATCACTGGAAGCAACATAAGTAAGGAGAGAAAGCTGAACAACGGATTGCCTCAAGGATCAGTTCTCTCACCCTTACTGTTCAACCTATATCTATCTGATCTACCTGACACTTCGTCCAGAAAATACTGCTATGCCGATGACCTGGCTCTAGCCGTCAAACACCAGGAAATGAAGACAACAGAAGAGATTTTAGCCAATGACCTGTCTGCATTAGACAATTACTTCAAAATCTGGAGACTCCAACCCAGTGTGAGTAAAACAGAAGTGTGTTGCTTCCATCTAAATAACCAGTTGGCGAACGTAAAACTGGAGGTAAGTTTCAGAGGCAGAATTCTTCATCACAACTGGAACCCAAAATATCTTGGTGTCATCCTGGATCGTACACTATGCTTCAAACAACACCTTCTTAACTTAGCTCAAAAGCTGAGGACTCGAAACAACATCCTCCATAAGCTATGCGGAACTACCTGGGGATCTTCAGCAACCACCCTGCGAACTTCAGCTCTGGGCTTGGTATTGTGCACCTGTTTGGATGAATAGTCATCATACAAGGCTTGTTGATACCCAGCTGAATACGACAATGCGCATAATATCTGGCACAATCAGATCTACTCCAGTTTATTGGCTTCCACTGTTAACCGGTATAATGCCTCCTGATCTACGCAGATGTACTGCCCTTATGAGGGAATTCCACAAGATCTCCATGAATTCTAACCTACCCGTGCATAGCGACCTGCCACTTTTAAATCGCAAGAGACTGAAATCACGTCATCCAACTCTGTGCGATGCTGCTGACATGGTTCCTAAGAATTTCAAACCTCTTGAAGAATGGAAAGGTCGGTGGGAAGCAGTGACAGATGTGCACCTGCATAACATCTTCTCGGGTGCTAAACTTCCAAGTGGATACGACTTACCACGCAAGACGTGATCTACTCTCAACAGAATCCGTACCAGCCATGGGCGATGCAGGGATGCTCTCTTTAAGTGGAAGAAGCTGCCTGATCCAGCTTGTGACTGCGGGGCTCCATACCAGACTGTTCACCACATTGTCAGTGAATGCAGGATTCGAGCCTATCACGGCGCCAAAGAGGACTTCCTGCTAGCAACTCCAGATGCAGTGCGCTGGATTGAAGGACTGGATATTCAGTTGTAAAGACTAACTTAAGTTTCTTGTGTGTCAATATGTCCATATGTATATGTAATTTCATGATATGTCTGTATTAGCCATACGCTAAATAAATAAATAAATAAGTGTCACCAACATGAGAATATAAACTTGTGTAATAATGTGCTGTGTCTTGTGGCTGTAACAAGTACCACGAATTACTTCATTTTACCAGGGCAAGTAATTTCTGATCACTTTTCCCTACCGTTTTTTCACACAGAGTAACGTGTTCTCAATAAGATTTCAAGAGATATTGGTAGATGTGTCCACCTCTTCTCTCCTCTTGCTCCACCTTCAACTTCACGGGAATAACAGGGTTCTGAATATCGATTCAAAACTCCTTTTAGCCGTCAAAATTCCAGTTATTATTTTACTTAGCAACCAATTTCGGCGATACATTACGCCATCTCCAGGGCCACTGACCGACGTGCAGGAAGATTTCCACCTCTGGTCCAGTCAAATGTATTATCAACAAACAGGAAGACGTGTCATGGCTGCGATAGGGGAGTTTGAGTGTCAGTGGTTAAAACAAAGGCAATTTTCGTTTCCACGAGGTCTTCTCACAAAATTTCTGTCACCAGTTTCCTCCTCCGAATTCCGAAATAATCTATAGACCCGAAACTTCACAGGGAGAGCAGACCGTTGTAATAAAAAAAGGGAAATCATAGTTCTCGCCGAAGGAGTTAGGTGTTACTTTTTCCCACGTGCTTTTCGAGAGTGGAACGGTTGAGAAATATTCTGAAATGTTGCAGTGAAAACATAGTGCGTTGTGGGGCGATTACTCTGTTGTAGAAATAATTCAAAAACCAAGATCGCTTAAATACCGTTTACTGGATAACCAGTGTCAACACACTAAAGGTACCATCATCGGATCTGAATGTAGATTAACATTTATAAACCATTTGGATATAACTATACATGAGGCAGACCAACTGAAGGAAAATGACTGTCACCAAAATTAAGAAACAACTGCTCTCCTGGACATTCTTTTTCCATACAATATATAAAACCGAAGTCACAAGATAAAACTATTTGGTGCATGATCGCGGCTCGACTGACAGCGGTCGGCATCTTAATTTTTGCGACAATGATGCTATATCAGCTGGTCTACCTCATGTATCGTTATATCCAAATGGTTTATAAATGTTAATCTACATTCAGATCCGATGATGGCACATTTAGTGTGTTGAAACCCATTAGCCAGTAAACAGTATTTAAGCGATCTTGCCTTTTGAATTACTTCTAATTCTGAAATGTGTTTATCGTTGTAGCAGGTGTTTTTGGGCCTCGGGGCGCAAAACAGCTGAGGTCCTAAGCGCCCATATGATGACTTCAAATGGGCTACTTTCTAGTGAAAACACTATGATGTTAGCTGATCACCTATGTTACTAAACGGCAAACCCTGGGCATGGTCACGCAGTCCCCGTTGCAGGTTGCCTATCTCACGGCTTCCACGTATAAAAAAATTGATTTTTAATGTTCCGTATGACTATCAATCAATTTTAACAATTTTAAATGATGTTACAATCTATTAATTAAGAGGTACAATCTTCTCTTAAAAGCAATTTAGCGCAGTAAAACAAGCATTGTTGTTGGAATCTATGCATACAGAGTATCCCAGAAGGAAAGGAAAATTTCAGGGATATGACAGGGACGATGATTCGAAAAAAAAAGTCCATTTAACGGAGGTTCTGAATTGCATACCTCAAGAGCTATTCGTCTTTCTTCATCTCTGATGCTGTGAAGTAAATCTTTTCCACTGAAAGTTGTCTTCCACGTTTTGGGACGTGGTAGTATGGAGCAAAATAAGAAGAAATGTCCCATAAACAAGGCCTCTGAAGTGCATATCTTAAAAGCTATGAGCACTTGCTCATCTTAGTTTCTGTGAAACACATCTACTAGACCAAATGTTCCTAGATCTTATGGTATACATTGTAGAGCCCATGTTTACTAGACTTCATTACTTAGAACCATGGTTCCTGTCGTATCCCTGAGAATTCACCACTCCTCCTGGCACACATTGTGTGTCTTGAGACAGCCGCAGTTCACAACTTGCAAATTACCCAGACTCTATTAGTCCGACATTTGAGAATGAAAATGCTGAACAACTTCCAAAACAATTCACACACAATTTCAAACCCTTACGAGACGCAAAGCTGCTGCGTCCGCTTAAGTCGTATGTATATAAGCTGGAGCGAATACTGGTCCTTTTCCGTACGTGACATACATACATTTAGTCATAAAAAATTTCAGCACTGCTTAAAATATAGGACCTGAGAGTGGCGTATTTTGTCGCCGAGACAGGTAGCCTATAAAATAAAATGAAGTTACAGCTGACCGATTCTTTTATATTTATTACTTTCATATTGGCTGCTTTCTCGCCATCCAACGTAGCAAAAATGGATTCATGTAAGGTTTTTGAAATGTTCTGCTGCAGAATAATCTTCTTGGTCCTCCCATTTCATTTACTTGGCGATGGATTTTCTAATCTTTCTACAGAAGAATCCTTAAGAATAAAGATGTATATCGAATAAATTATGAGGAGGCAGTGAATCGAACTGGGGAAGACAGAGATTTTTTGTAGATCTTGAACTAAAGAAGGGATCGGTTGATAGGTCAGATACTGAGGCAAGAATGAATCGTAAATTTGGTAGTGAAGGTAAGTGTGGCGGATAAAAATTATACAATAATCTGTTTCAGATAAACGCACAGGTAACCTCGTTACGTGGGTAAGAAAAGGCTTGCACAGAATAGACAAGCTTGGAGTGCTACATCAAATCAGTCGCCGAGTTGAAGGACAAAGCAAGCGCCTATAAATGACGAAGGAACGGAAACTACAGGTAGAATAAGGAAGAGATGCTGGACCAGATGAAATAAATACAGAGTGTCTGAATTGGAGGTCGAAAGTCTGTCATATTTCCGTTGATAATTCTGGCATGTTCCAAGTCTTCCAAATGTATTTACTCATCTTAAGACGGGCTGAAATCCACTTTCATTAACCTACAAATTATTGTATTGCTAAACATTGCACTATTTACGAGGCGTGCAGAAAATTATTGCCTCCTAATTTTTCATTCTGTTCTCAATATCAGTTCAGGTATTAGTCTTGTATATTACTCATCCTAGTTTCCCGCTACAAGACTCCGAATTTCAGCGCGTTACCGGTCGGTGTGTAACATAATCCTATCCGTACGTGATACATCCTCAGAAAAATGAAATCACAAATTCGAGACGTTCGTCCACACAATCTGCACCCTCTACTCAAGCATGACAATGAAAAACTGCTCACGAACACTGCTACATCTTCAATTATTAGATGTCTTGGGTTCACGAAAATCTATCATCTCCCGCACTACTTGGCCCCATCAGGCTTTCACCTGTTTCCAAAACTAAAAATACCTTGATCTTGATAGTGATCAAGCAATGCAAACTAAGGTGAGGATGTGTCTCCGTCAACCAAGTCGCTCAACAGTGACGATATCAACTAATGGGTCTCTCATTGGGAGAAATGTGTTCGTTACCTGGTTGACTACGTTGAGAAATATATATGTACACATGGAAAATAAAGATGTAGGATTGTAATACAGTTTGTTTTATTTAAAATGCATTAAGAGTTTTCTCATCAGAAATCCGGGGGCATTATTTTTCAGCGCGCGTATTTATCAGCGTAATGAATTATAATCTTACTTGTTCTCTACAATAATTCAGAGCCAGCAGTAGATAAAAGCTGCGACCTAAAGAGCGAAACGCAGTTTCATTTTCGGTATGATCGCATAACAAAATACACCTTGTTGTTTATTCAGAACTTAGTAAAAATATCTGGTTCAACAAAATATGTATTTGCCTGCCTTTCTTGTTACGAACCCGGCCGAATATCAATTGCGTAAAACAGTTACTTTTAATTTCTACTTCTAGAATTTTTTTCCTTCTTTCGCAAAAGTTACACTTTTTTGATCCGTCTGATCCTCAGTGAAGCTACTTCTGCCCGCACTTTTATCTTTCCCTTGAAGATCGTAGAAATTCTTGGTTTCCATTCTGAATGTGCATTTTCAACTTCTTGCAGCGTATTGAACAGTCCACTAAATTTCGGGCATGCATCTACCAAACTAAAACCTCCTCCACTGTTATTTTGGCCGCGTATCGTTCGGCAATCCTCAGTCACAAGACTGACGACAAGGTACCAAGAGCGGCCTTATATGCTCCACAGCAGCGGTACTGCTCACGCGGGTCGCAGACGCTGGTCAGCGGCAAAGAAATACGCTTACACATGCGTCGCCTATGGTGAAGGCGTACTGACATTCGATTCTCTTATCGGTGTATGTTCGGCAGTGGTGACACCATGACGACTTCTCTGCAGTTTAATTGCCCCAAGTAATGCTTTGTCCAAATTAAAACCATTATCTCTATTTATTAAATTATTAGCTAATCTAATCTCTATATCTTCGTTGAAGACAGAATCCCAAAAGGAAGTGGTGAATGTTCTTCGCATCACTGTCATTCAGGGAATGCCCTGCATCAATAGAATGTTCGCCCTCAGCAGACTCGTCTAGCTGTGATAAGCGTGTGTATCTTCGATGCTCCACACATCTCTCATGAACGGTGCGAATTGTTTGACCTATTTATGACTTCCACAATTTCCGCAAGAAATCTGATACACATCCACTTTACAAAGCAGTAAATCGTCCTTTACAGAGCCGAGTAAAGCTGCAATCATCGTGGGTGGCCGGAAGATCACCTTAACACAGTATTTCTCAAGAATACGGCATATCTTCGAGGAAAGAGCATCCACATAGGGCAAAACCGCACTTGAATTGAAGGAATTACTATCTTCATCCCCATCACATGCCTGCATTCTAGGTTTTACATTGAATGCTCTACGAATTTGTTGAGGAGAAAATTCATTCGCTTTAAAAAACTGCAGAGAAGTCGTCATGGTTTCACCGCCACCGAACACACATCGTTCAGCCCATCGAATGTCAGTACGCCTTTGCCACATGCGGCGTATCTGTAAGCGTATTTCTTTGCCGCTCACCAGTGCCTTTAACCCGCATGCGCATTACTGCCGCGATGGAGCACATCAGGCCGCGCTTGGCATCTTGTCGTGCTCCTATTCCCTATGACTTCATCTCCCACGTTGACCGCACCTTCTCCACCTATGTGATTGCCGCCGACATCCATAGCCGCTCCCCTGCTGCCCTTCGGCGGTGGCATCAGTTCCTCTTCACGAACCAATGTGACCTGGTCGCCCTCCCCGAGCACACCCGTCCCGAAAGCAACACCACTCCCGATGTTGTCATTGCCTTTGCCAACCTCCTTTGGAGTAACGCCGTCGATATACTTGACTCCATATTTAGCGACCACCTCCCCGACCTTCTTACCATATCGTCTGCTCACGACCCACCTCCGGCTCCCCACATGCAACCCCTTCGAAGGTAGTCCATGACTACCGTCACTCCAACTGGGAAGCCTACAGGGAATCAATCGCCACCCACGTTGAAAGCCATCCTCTTACCTATCACCATCCTGACGGCATCATCCACGCCTCGTCCTTCCTTCAGAAGGCCATTACTGACGACGTGGAGGCCCATGTTTCTACTAAAACCATCCACCCCACCATTACAGCAAAGAAAAAAAAAAAAAACGCCGGGACTGGCGCCAGACCTGTACATGACTCAACGCCACCCTCCCTATAAACTCCTTCAACTAATGGTCAGCATTTCATCGCCTTACTGGTTCCCAATCGGCACCCCATTACCCCCCTCTCCATAACGATCGCCCCTTTCCTGACAACTTCAGTACAGTCAACCACTTCGCTTCTTACCTCTCCAATGTCTTCGATCCCTGATGATCTCCACTTTGATTATTCTCTTTTCCCCACCGACATGGAACGCGCCGATACGTCGATCGCTCCACTGCACAGTCTCCAGTACTTGAGCAGTAGCCCCCTACCGACATAAACACTACAGTCACAACACAAGACATTAAACTTATGCACTGGTCAAAACGCGACACGGCGCCTGGACACGTCTGTGTCACGTACCGCCACCTCAGAGAATGCTCCTTCTCCTTCCTGATTATCCTTGCCAATTTATACAACGTCATCCTCTCTACTGGCTTCTACCCTGACTTGTGGAAGACATCCCATGGTCTCTTATTACTCAAACCCAACAAACCCCCTTCTGTCGCCTCTTCCCATTGTCCCATCTGCCTCACCTCTGTCTTCAGTAAGGTCTTCGAATCCATCTTTGCATCCATCTTCTCCCATTGTATCCATCACTAGCCTACTCAACTCCACCTCCTACCCCTTACCCAGTGTGAATTCAAATCCTCCTTCTCCGTGGAAGACCATCTCCTTAATCTCGTCCACCTCCTCTCCCTCCAACTTAGCTTCCACTGCTCTGTCATTTTTGTTTCCCTCGACCTCCAAAGTGCCTATGACCGGTTGTGGCATCCTGGTCTCCTTTTTAAATTCCAAACCTACGCCCTGCCTATCAGTTATGTTCGTCTGGTCGCATACTTCCTTTCACACCATCCTTCCTATGTCACACTCCACAACACCAACTCCTGCATTTTTTATCCCACTGCTGTCATCCCCCAAGGCTAAGTCCTCTCCTCTATCCTCTGTCTCCTATACATCGCACATATGCCCAGGCGACCCCCATCTGTCCACCTCCTCCAATATGCTGATGGCACCGCCTTTATTGCTCTCTATCCTACCCTTTGACAGTCCCAATGCATCCTCCAAACCCACCTTGACCAGTTCACCACTTGGTGTAACCATTGGTTCCTTCATATCACCCAGACAATCATCATAGGCTGCACCACCCGCTCCTTCTGTCTCCATGATTTCTGCCTAACCATTTATGGTCGTCCCTTCCAGCTCACCCCCACCCTGTGATACCTTCACCACACTGTCGAGTGTCACCTCACCTGGACCCCTCATATTCTGACCATCCAGTCTCTGCCTCCTGAATATGGACATGGGGATTGCATACTTCCACTGTCCCCATACCTACAAATCCCTCATCTACCCTATCCTCTGTTATGCCAGTATTGGTTAGATCTCTGCCCCTCCCCCTCCCAGTTTTATAAGACGCTCCAAATCCTAGAATGCCACATGCTCCGCCTTGCCTTCCATATCCACTTTCTGTCCCCCACACAACTCCTCTATGACCTCCTCCCTCTCCTCCAAAATATCAGCATCCTTTACAGTGTCGCAGGATTGATCCCCCCCACTCCCCGGTTTCCTCCTTCCTCTCCACCCCCGCACATTGCCGCCCTCTATCGCTGTATCCCTCCTTCTGTCCATCTCCACACCCTCCAACTCCTTCATCAGGGCAATTCCAGCAACTCCCAGATGTTGAACCTTGCTGTGACATCTACCCTTCCTACCAACTGTAGTTGGCCTTTTTGTCCCTCCCTCCCCAGGGACCCCATTTTCCTCTCCCCTCCTCCTCCGAGGGTGGATTTTCCTCCTTCCCTCCCCCTGATTCTCTGTACCCCTCCTTGACTGTTTCCCTCCCATGTTCTTCCCTCCTTGGCCCCCTTTGGAGCCCCCCCCCCCCAGTTGTCTCCCCCATCTCGCCCATTTTGCTCCACCCCTCCCCCTTTCTTCCATTCTCCCTTGTCTCCATTCCTCTGGCCGATCCTCTCAGTTTGTTCATCGTCGTCGGTGTGCTACATAAGTGTTCTCCCATGACGTCAAGAGCTATGATTTTAACTGTGTGCTGGACCTGTACATGGTGTTACTATCAGTGTTTGTTATGTTATACGCCGCCCATATCTACTTTTATGCTCCAGCCATACTTCGCATTTTGTTTCTTTTAATCATCACAGTGTGTGGTTTTTTGTCTACAGTTTTTAGATTTTACCATCATTTTTACAGTCACCTCCATTTTTTTACGGTATCTTCCATTATGTTTCCCATTTTACATGTCTGTTTCGCCGTATTTCCTCCTTTGTGTTGTTTTAAATTTCTCCATGTTCTGTACTTACTGTCTGTCTCTCGGCTCAAGAACGACGCTATGCTGCTACCAGCCCACCACATATGGGGCATTAAAATACAATAAAGACAAAGAAAAAAAATCATGTCATCAGTCTTGTGACTCACTCTGAGGATGGCCGGAGGATACCCGGCCGAAATATCAGCTGAGGAAGCTTAACTTACATGGCTGCATGCCCGAAATTTAATGGATTAGATCTCAATGTCTTTAATTTTTTTTGTGTTTTCAGTATCACCATCCGAAACCTACATCCCCCAAGTCTCTGCTAGTTTTATTGGTCCATTCGTTCCGGAGTACCGACAAGCGCCGGCACGACGATGAAGAACGGAAGAGCAGAGAGGGGTGTGAGACGATGTCAACCAATAGCATGCTCTCTAGGACGATAACAAGACAGGAGCGGCATCTACAAGAAGAGAGTATAAGCGCCGCACCGCCTAGACGCGGGCGGAGTGGGAGACCGACAGTCATACAGACGCTATCATACAAACGCTACAGCAGTGACTTATGAGCTGTATTGTTTTTCTTGCAATGAAATTGATTATTTGAATGTCGCCACTTGCTTGCCACACTCCTTTGTGAATACGCAAAGTTTTGTCAATTTGCTTGAATTGTTGTCTAGCGATCCGAGAAAACAGCTTCCTAGGCACCCTATATTTGACGACTGGGCATCATAAAAAACCATTAATTTTTGTTCTATTCGTTACTGAAGAATTCAAAGTATTTCAGCAGCAACAGCCTATAGTATAATTAACTAGGCAGTACAACAGAGTATACTGGACACAAAGGAATTACTATGTTATATAGGTTGCAGTCCGTAGTCACATATTATGCTTTATGATGACTCTATCTGCGTTTAGAGACAACTAAAGCTGTCGTAAATAATTCTGGATCTGGAAGAGAACGGAATGAAAAGTGCATGGATACCGGCACTAAGATGAGGAAGTAAATTTTTTATCGTCTGAGACGAAATTTTGCGGACTTTAGTTCCAGAAGTTAGAAGTATGAAGTCTTGTAGTACTGTGGATGACTCATTTCTTTACTCGTACAATCATACGTGAGCGACTTCACGTCTCAACAAACACAAATCAATGACTGCAGAAAAGTAGCCTGATGACCGACTACTGTGCATGGTCTGTCTAAGTTGTTTTTGGATGAACGAGCATGTCGTCTACAAAATGCTGTAGTACTAACGATGTAATTCTTCGTACCAATGACACAGTTTGGCCACATACGAATTCCGTCATCGCTGAAAACTGTACATCATTTCCAGTGTTGAGGCAGTAGAATAGGATAAAACAACAATTTTGTGTACTGCTAACTCATTTTGAGATTCCAATATTAATCAACGGAGATTCGCATAAACACTTACTGACAGGATAGACAATAAATTATCTAGTATTTTCAGGATTTGCTCGGCTCACCTGAAGATGTTTGGCAGATGCCAAGAGAAATATCGTGTGGTAGAAAGCAACAGCTGGCAACAAACCCAAAACATCTCAAGTAGTGACACCCATAATGTCATCATGTACTCCAGTTTTCCTTTCCACCTCCTTCAGTATGCCGATGACACCACTTTCCTAGCCCACTACCCTAAAATTCATACATGAAAACATCTCGTATTTCTAAATCCACCTTCAGCGGTTTGTCTCCTAGTGTAACCAATGGCTCCTCAAGATCAACCCTTTCAAAACCCAGGTAGTAAATATATGGCTAAACACCTGCAGCATCCACCCCCATGACTTCTATCTTACAATTTACAGGACTATTACACCACCGACAGCTCACAATGAAACTCAAACAGATAACTACACAACAGATAGCACAAATAGACTAAAGATGTTGGAACTAGGGGATTACAAGTCTCCATTAGCCACAGATTCATACCCTTTATGTGAATTATCTTCTCCTACACAAACATCATATCGACATCCATTCCACGTAAATTCAATCAGTCCCTCAGGAACCTTGAATCCTTTATATTCCTCTTCGGTTTCCACAAGTGTTTACTCTTGTCTCGCGTGTATCCTCCTGTACCATCTCATTAAATTTCCACTTCTCTCACTCGAACAACATACGTCATGAACAAATTTGACTCCAATAATGATAATGTGTCCCCTCTGTTTTACATCCCTACTACGTCGCCGCGTGTATAACGACACTTTCCACCAGCCCTACACCTACACGCTTTCCACATCCTCTCAACTAAATTTCTAAAGTCTCATTCTCCCATAACATGAAAATCGTCCCTTTCACCCATTCCACGTCATCAGGGCTCCCAACTCCTCCCTTGCAACCGTTTTCCCCTACCCCTTAGCCCTTCAGTCCCATTCTTTCCGCACACCTCCTTTGCATCGTACTAGGATCGCAGCATTACCCCTAACTACTTCTTCCTTTCTATCTTCCCAGTATCCACACCCTCTCCATCCATACACTCCATCAGTCCTCTATACTTACGACGCCACATCATAAACTTTTCCCTTCCAACAACAGACCATTCTTTTCACGACAGGTTCTTTAGCTTTCAATGAAAGTTCAGTGCTTTATTTTTAAGACCATCGTGTTTTGCTACGTATTTTAAATGTATTCTCATTGTTTTTATTTAAATCTTCAGTTTTTCTTCCTGTTTTAACTAAAAAAGCAGGAAAATCAAGTCTCCTCTAGTATAGAACCTTCAAAATTCATTTAAAGTCATGTGTAAATATTTTCATCTTTCATTTTTTGTTTTTCGTCTTGTGCACTCATAAATCCCAATTGGTCGAAGAAGATGACACAACACTAAAGAAAGAAAGCTGAAGCACGCTTGAGGCTTTTGGAGGAGACGTAAATTTGATACAGATAAGCGGTGGTGTGCTCGCCCTTTTAAAGGCACTATCCTGGCATTCTATTTAGAAAGTTATCGTAAATTTAGAACGCAAAACTGAATACGTGCAGAGGGCGATATGGAAAATGTCACATTAACCAGTGGCCGAGCGGTTATGTAAAAGCTAGAACAGATGAAACAGACTGTTGAACACTTTGAAGGAGTAGTTACTGAAGAGCAGAACAGGTGAAACACATGTCGAAACCGTTGGAAGTAGATGTTACGTACAAATGGAAAGATTCGAACAAGACCAAAAAAGGTAGGAAATGATGACTAATGAACAAAACGACACACACCACATTAAACAGAACGCAACTTGCCCGTCCAGTGTTTCGACGCTATATATAGTGCGACACAGGCAACAAGAGCTTGTATCTAAGGAGGACACCAAACAAAAGGGTGCTAGAGGAAGGTCTGGAGAAAGTATTACCAAGAATTCTTTAAAATAGTTTATTAACCAACAGTGTATGACTCAACCAAACAGAACATTTTCTCTTTAAAAAGGCAATAAATCTGAAACAGCAAAAGCGAAACACTTTAGATATTCTTCTAAGTTTTTCACAAAAAATTAAAATTCACCAGAATATTAAATATCAATAATTTACGTTGAAAATCATGGCGAAGTAAATCGTAACCCGAAAGTAACAATAAAACCCCACGTCACGTCAGGGCGCAAACCCACAGACGACACTACAGACCCGAGACGCAGACATCGGGACCCATCGCCACGGCGACGGTAAGCCAAGATAGGGTAAGTAATGCATTGCAAAATATGCCTCAAAGCACTCTTAAGCAGTGGACAGGTTGAGTAAAACCAAAACCTTTGCCACATCTCGAAAAGAAATGCAGTTACTGATATTAAGATTAAAGCGCCATTGAATGTTAACTCGCCTCGTGATTCGAGTTAAAGTTAACAGGTTCGAGCGAAATACTCACCTAAAGCTGGAACTGCTTGATTCGTTAAGACCGTCTTGCATTCTGCTCTAAACGTGTTATTTCCCCACGAAAGAGAGCTGATCACGTGCCGAAACTCTTTGAAAACCACATCAAATGAAATAGAGGTGCTGAGCACCGAAACATCGAGAACATACAAATGATTCTCATTGTAAATATAAGCAAGCGAAACCGGGCTCTTTCCTCGGCTAAGGAAGTCGAACTACGCATTGACTACAAGCTCGGAAAAATACTATAACGAAAGCGCTTCAGTCACCTAGTACAGAAGGATACATGACAGGTGGTCTTACCGAATCGTGCCAAATTTTCAGGGAGGAATCAGTGTACTGCGGAAAAGGGCGAGACTAGGCTGGCCAAGCACGACACGGCAACAGCCGCACCGCCCTGCACGGAGAACAACAAATGCCAGCCCTCTCACTAGAGCAGGGGTGGGCAGGAATCCTGCACGTGTGCGATGCACTTGCACGTGTGCATTTAACAGGTGTTCTGCGTGCACACTGGGGCAATCTGGCCATCCGCTTCTCTCCACTCCCCACCATACCGTCCCTCCGCTTCTTCCTCTGTAATGCGTTTTGTTTCCTGGCCTGCTTTATTGAATGAAGAAGTAAGGTTAGTAGGAGTGCTTGAAAGAAATGGTTCAAATGGCCCTGAGCACTATAGGACTTAACATCTGACGTCATCAGTCCCCTAGAACTTAGAACTACTTAAACCTAACTAACCGAAGGACATCACACACATGCATGCCCGAGGCAGGATTCGAACCTGCGACCGCAGCAGTCACGCGGTTCCGGACTGCAGTGCCTAGAACCGCACGGCCACCGCGGCCGGCTGCTTGAAAGAAATCGTGGTTTGAAAGAGTACCTATTACCTACGATACGTTTTATTATCACAGGTGGAGTTTACAATACGTTTAATGTCTGGAACAAAATTTCTACATAAGACAAACGCAAAGAGTTACGTAAATTTTCATTACTGATGTTTGCTCTTAACCGAGTCTTATTAATTTTCATAACAGAAAAAATCTCTCACAAACGTATGTCGAGCCAAACATTGACATTATCTTCGCGGCTTCACGATGGAGACGAGGAAACTCTAGCTGTGGAAAGTCGTGATAAATATCTATTAAACGTCTTGCCAAAAGGAAGTTGTCTCTCAGACAAGAGTTATGCTGTGGAATCTACAGTGCAGATTTATTAATTCCATTTGCAAACTGGGATGAATATCATCTACAGAAACAGCAAATTGTCTCGAGAACTATTCAAAACCTTGGGATAAGTATGATATATCCTCAAATCGCTTGAGAAATTCCTCTTATATTGCACTAAGTACGGGAACTTATTGAAATTTATTATAATGGCGTTCAATATTAAACTTCCGCTGACCAGCGAGAATACTGTCACATATTATACATTTCGAATTTCCACGTTTTTACACAAAGAAAAAATGATTCTCCCATTCCTTTTTAAAAGATAGCAAATCTCCACTTCTCCGTTTCCTTGATTCACTCTGCATTTTCCGGTTCTTGAAATACAACGTTCACTACGTAGTGGTCGCTTCGCTTCAACGTCCGCAGCTTAGCCTGGTACTACACTGCCGCAACCTGCCGGCTGTCGTCACTGCCCCGTTTGACGATTGCACGCGAGCAGCACACGTGCTGCGCCGTGTGCTCATGAGCCGCGTGCAACGTTTGCCCGCCCCTGCACTAGAGTAACGATGCGCCAGCAGTGCTGACCAGTTGCTCTCCAGATAGTTCTACGTTCCACCAGACAAACCATCCACCATAACCACAGAGTTCCGACTACACTTCTCCTTTTCGCAAAACCAAAGACAGTCCAAGAGAGCAAGACGGGCCCGAGGTCTCGATCTCGACGTACGGCTCACGTTGTACTTACACTGAAGAACCAAAGAAACTGTTACGCATTCCTAATACGATGTAGAGGCCTCGCCAGAACGCAGAAGTGCCGCAGCACGAGTCCCATGGACTCGACTAATGTCTGACCTAGTTCTTCAGGGAACTGACACAATGAATCCAGCAAGGCTGTCCATAAATCCGTAAGCGTGTGAGAGGGTGGAGATCTCTCCTGAACAGCATGCCCCTAGGCATCCCAGGTATGCTCAATAATATTAACCTCTGGGGAGTTTGGTGGCCAGTAGAAGTGCTTAAACTCAGAAGAGTGTTCGTGGAGACACTCTGTAGCAATTCTGGACGTATAGGGTGTCGCATTGTCCAGCTACAATTGCCCAAGTCCGTCACAATGCACAATGGGCATGAATTGAAGCAGGTGATCAGACAGGATGCTTACGAACGTGTCACCTGTCAGAGTCGTATCTAGGCGTATCAGGGGTCCGATATCACTCCAACTGACACGCCCCATACCATTACAGAGCCTCCGCCAGCTTGAACAGTCCCCTGCTGACATGCAGGTTCCATAGATTACGAGGTTGTCTCCATCCGCTCGATACAATTTGAAACGAGACTCGTCCAAATAAGCAACATGCTTCCAGTCATCAGCAGTCCAATGTCGGTGTTGACTGGTCGAGGCGAGGCGTTGTGTCGTGCAGTTATCAAGCGTACACGAGTGGGTCTTCGGCTCCGAAAGCCCATTTCGATGATGTTTCCTGGAACGGTTCGCACGCTGACACTTGTTGATGGCCCAGCACTGAAATATGGAGGAATTTGTTAGATAGTTCCACTTCCGACACGTTGAAAAATTCTCTTCAGTCGTTGTTGGTCTCGTTCTTGCAGGATCGTTTTCCTGCCGCAGGGATGTCGGAGATTTGATGTTTTACCGATTTCCTGATATTCACGGTACACTTCATCGGTACCCATCAGAGATTCTGTGTCCCATCGCTCGTGTGCCGACAGTAACACCATGTTCTGACTGACTTAAATCTCGGGAGCTTTGGCTTTAGCGTGCAAGATCTCCACAAATGAGCAATCCAATGACAACACAACGACACTTCCTCATAACTTTACTTCTGTCCGTCCATCATCTCCAGGAGACGAGCACCTTCGACACCCCATGGTTTCTGCCTGCCCTCAAGCAGGTGCTAGAGCAGAAGCAGAGCGCCACTCAGCTGAAGGTATGTCGAAGTCTCTGTTCGGGCATATTTAGGAAAAGTTGAGTAAAGGTGTACAGGTAGCATCCAGTATACCATATCAAAAACTGCGGTCCTGCTACGTCCCAAAAATATTAGATCACTTTTAGTGGAGTCGCAGCCCCAAAGTATCCTCAGAAAATGCGTTGAATCGTCCGAATGTTGGTTGGTGTCAGCAGTGTTGAACGATCTCAAAATCTTCGAACTGCTGCTCGTCGCACTGTGAACTATCATTTCCGATTTCCGATCGCGAAGTGTGTGAGAATGGTGAGGGAACGGGTGGGAGGGGGGAGGGGACGGTTTGCTAGACGCCATCTGCGCCACTTTCTGATGATTTTTGGTGGCTGTTCTGAGCGGCGGTGGGTTGGAAATGTTTTTCTCGGCTAACAAAAGCGCATAATTTAAATCTTGGTTTGTTCCGAACATCATCCCAGAGGCGCCAGGAGGAGGAGTGTAGAGTGGTTGTGTGAAGGTGTGCGACGGCCTTCGCATGGAGTGAAACGTCCATTATGACGGTGGGCAGAACTGTAGTGAAATTAGCTGCCAATGTGAGATCATTAGCCCATATTACACCTCACAAGAACATCTGAATTATAGCTTTTCTTTTCGTATGTGTCGAATTCTTGCAGTGTGAATCGTTGCCGAGCCCGAATGTGGCGCCGGCCGGTGTGGCGGAGCGGTTCTAGGCGCTACAGTCTGGGACCGCGTGACTGCTACGGTTGCAGGTTCGAATCCTGTCTCGGGCATGGATGTGTGTGATGTCCTTAGGTTAGTTAGGTTTAAGTGAATCTAAGTTCTAGGGGACTGATGACGTCAGAAGTTAAGTCCCATAGTGCTCACAGCCATTTGAACCATTGGATCCCGAATGTGGCGTCGCAAGGCGCCGTTATAGAGGGAGGTTGCATGCATCTTTGTAGGAAATTTCAAACTTACCTCGGCGTATCATAAAACGCCCAATGGACTGCGCGGAAGGACTGAACCCTAGGGCAGGGAAGCCTTCACTTTTTTTTGTAAACAATATTTATTGAATTCAATCAACTGAAATAACAATTGTCATCAACTTCAAGTGAGAGAACATTTGTACATAAAGCCCATCGGTTGGCCTTAGTTACCAACGAATGTATAACAACTTCTCAAATGAGAAAGGTAATACCTTTTTATAGAAAATAGAGAACACTGCACGCCAATCGGGCTATCGTAAGATCACTTACAGTTTTAAAACCTTGCCCAAATATATTCATTGAAAGGAAAGAGTAACCACACATACGGACTCCCAGATAGACAGGCAATAATCTACATCAGACACTTCCCTCTCAAATAGTTCCCGGCTTACGGCATCTGCCAAGTGCTGACATGAACGTCATGCGGAGCGGCCAACACGGGCCAAACCTGGTTGTGCCGCTCGGGCCCGATTTATCGCCCCGACCGAGGGCTCGAAGTGCGGTAGGTGCGTCCGACTACTCTTCCCGGGTGCCCCTCCTCCCAAACGGTCAATTCAGAGGGCTGTTATTGGGTGCACCTGGGTCTTAACGGAATGTTCAATTCCATCAGATTCAAGAACTATCGAGAACCCGAAGGTGTTACCCAGACCCACCATCTATGCACAGATGCAGAACAAATTGTCAACAATTATAGTCCAACAAATCGCGTGTGCTGACGCAACAACAACACTCTACAACCAAATGTCTCAAACAGTGCTATGTTAACTTAATCAAAATCAATCACTTAAAAAAACTTTAAATAAAAACGCATAGCATCAGTGTCGCAAGAGTTAAAACAAATTGCGACTGATAAATTTAGCTTACAGGTAACAATTAAACAAACTCCGGGTTGAGATACTTTAAGAAACCGTGTGATTCCCCTCCCCCCCCCCCCCCCCAAAAAAAACAGCAAATGACATTTCATCCTTACGATAATCGAGCCCTTGGTGGATGCGGACATTCAAACCTCCGCACCAGTGTCTCACGGAGTTGGCGTACTTCGGTACGCATACAGTTCAAGTTCCACGGTATTGTCTGGAACAAACTTAACACTCAGTTTTAAAACATTATACACAATAATCCCCACGGCTTCGATGGTAAGGCACCAAGCAACATTAGTTCCATCAAAATGGTGCAACAAATTGTGTAGCTTCCGTCCACAACATGGATTACTAACAGATTTTCGTAACTGGGCACTCTCTAATAGTTTGTGTCAGGTGAGGTACACCTGCAATGCGGAAAGCGAAAAGTGCATGGCCAGTGAACGACATAAACAGAATGACGTCACCTTATCAGGTCAGCGAAGTAATCGTCCAATAGCATCAGAGAAGTAGGTCGACACTACAATCTCCCAATAAAATGTAATCGGCTAACAGCCACCAACTGCTTGGTTGTGCAGACCGTCTCAAGACACAGCCGTTACAACTGTTGCCTGTACGAATCCTTTTCAAAACACCTCTTTACTGACTGGGTTACCTTCCCTCCTCCGGCAATCGCACCATCTCCACTCCACCTTCACAACAACAACTCACTCGCTCTCGCCCGTCTAACTGCTCACCGCCGCGCCACCTCGCGACCGACTCACCAGCGCAGAAAAGTTAGCATCTCTCAACAAATATCGATACTCGCAAAGTCAGCATGGCTCACAACCCCTTTACCAGTTTCATAGGAATGACCCTTTAATTGTGTTTCACAGTGAATATATATTTCCTGTGCAATTGTAAAGAGTCTTGGAAGTGGAATTTCACATAATAACATATGTAGCGCTTGATCAAACATTAACTAACAAGGTAATCACTGTCACGTCATCTGCAGGAAAGAAGGACTGGAGAGCAACCGGCGCTTTCTCGTCTCCTTTCCACCGGCTATTCTGGGCAGCCATCTGACGTCGGTGCAGACAACCGACTGTCGCTGTGTGCTAACCAAATTTTTAAGAGTGGACGTCCCTCGTGGTACTTCAAGCGGGTTCTTATTGGGAATCCGTTATTTGTGTAAGCTGCTTCTTTCGTGTGCACACAATTAGGTGACAAATGTCATTTTCATACCCTAGATTTATCGTTCTTGGCTCGATGAGACCCTGAATCTAGCCCGCAAAAAGGAAGACTCCATGTGTGTTACGTCTAGAAACATCCACAAGAGCAAGAAGACCACCTTCCCCCATAACTGAACACCTGTATGATTCTCTTGTCTTGTGATAAAGCATTTGGCATAGTGGCTGAGACCACATACCAGAACGTTTCGATTGCTATATCTGTTGTTCTACATTTAGATCTTCGTCAACGTGTATTGATCTCCTCCGTAAGGCTAGGATCACTTCCTCTCGTCAGTCTCGTCATTCTAATAGTGCTATACGGGATATGGGACACTGTCTTTTCAGCGATAGTCATCTGTTAATTTGCGACCCAATGTCACGTTACTTTCAGTACACCTAACCACTGACAGTGCACCGTTTTCTAACGGAATGTCAGATTTTAATCCTTTGCGCAGGTACAGAACGGGCTGTAGAACGAACTCTACTCTTTACTCACTGCTGCAACGTAGTAAATGCATGCTGAATGTCCAAGAAAGTATTACCTTATGGTCCCTTAAGGAAAGGGCGTTCCTGTCACTGTTAATTTACCTTTGTAGTTTGTTTGTTGCTTTTAGGTAGTATTAGAGTTTCACTACCGCTATTCATTATAATTTTGTCCATAAACCAATGTCCGTTGATTTCCTACTACTATACCTTGGAGATAGGGCAACCACAGCTGGGACTAATCATCTTGCGGATTAAGAGGCCACTTCAGTGTAGTAAAGTTTTTTATTATCAGACGACAACTGCTTTGGTGGCACTGAATACAAAGAAAAAAATACTAAAATCGTTAATTAGTAATCATATCACATAAAAAATACCTTCGTTCCATTTGTTGTCCGTCTGTCTGTTAAGATCCCATGCTATCAGGAACGAGTACACGTATCAAGTTACAATTTATGTCACACACTGAGGGCTACGGTTCTTTCGTTGTGTAGGAAATTTAACCACCTAAACCTAATGCAGTCAAAAGAAACTGTCATTTAATATGTAGCATATTTTAATCCTCGAAAACTCCTTCATCAAAAGTCCTAGATGAACCATCAGCGCATCTCGTCGGGCCTGGAAGTCTAGCCGTAGAAAAAGTGCCTGGTAACTGACAGGTCGTGAGATAGAATGTAGTCACAGAAAAGATTTCAGCCTAGCATTCACATTTCAATGACATGAGAAGCAGCCAGAAATAACACGTGATCCTGATCCCACGTCAAACGACATTTCCACTGTCCCATGTTGGATAGCTTTCATAAGCTAGGGATACGCAAGTCCGCGGATTGGCGTCGAATAGAAAGACTTGCACCAGACCCGGCCATGTTTTGCTGAGGGTCAGTCGGTTTAAATGAAAAAGAATTAAAAGAGAATACATACTTTTCTAATGCGTATGGGGATTGAATACGTGTATTAAATTCCTTCTCCTCCCTTTCTCTGTTCATCTCACCCTCTGCCATTCTTTCTTCACATCTTCCTCCTTACTCCCACTCTGTCCATCATCGGCAACCCCTTTTTCCGTCCACCTTCTCCTCCTTCTCCTCGCTCTCACCAACTCCTCCTGATTCTTCTCTCTCTCTCCCTCTTTCAGACCATAACCTCCTTTCCCATTTCTCTGTCTATCTTGCCGCAACCCCTCTCTCAGCATCTCCTCCTGCTCCCTCTCACCTTCCCTTTTTCTATGTACATTTCCTCCACCCCATTCACCGTCTCCTTTTCCACCCTCCCACTGACCTTCACTGTTGTTTATTGTTACTGCAAACGCAGATTGTGTAGCATTATGCTAATCAATAAGCCATAAATACCACTTTCCCGTTTGCTAACATTGCACTACTGTATGTTTCTACATTAGGAATTATACAGTCTGTATGTGTCTAAGTGTTTAGTGTAGTACAGTGTAAAAATTTAAAATAAACCGGAAGAGTACATTTTCAGATTATTAGTAACAATGTTTTGCCTTTATATATTACATATTTGTATTTACGTATTATTCGTATCACAGAATCGGATACCTGAAAACACGCCAGTGTTAGAGTTCGACATTCTGTCAAAATTTTACACCAACCATTCAAGAACCGCCAGAGAGTAATGATTTTAAACGAACCAACATTCACATTTTTATAATGTTTCCCTTTTTATTACATATGTATTACACATATACCAGACAGCGCTTCTGTAGGTATGTAAATACAACTGAGTATCGAAATGGAATGTGGTGTCAAAATTTCAAAGCAATCCGAGCAGAGTTTTCTGAGACATGAGATTTTGGAGAATCCGAATGGTTCAAGTGGCTCTGAGCACTATGGGACTTAACATCTGAGGTCATCAGTGCCCTAGAACTTAGAACTACTTAAACCTAACTAACCTAAGGACATCATACACTTCGATGCCCGAGGCAGGATTCGAACCTGCGACGCTAGCAGTCACGCGGTTCCGGAGAATCCGAATCTACATTTATAAATATATAAAAACTGTAAATATTCCTAATTGCAAACCTTCGAAATTTTTTTACCGAACGTTTTCAAGTTTCTGCACAATATTGGATTGAGATGGGTAACTGTTTCTGTGTACATATTTTTTAAATATATGTAAGATATAATTTTTTACAAATTTACTAAAAGGGAAAGGTGGTTGAAAAGAATCTGAATGCGCTATATAAACATACATGTATAGGTATATTGTAAAAAAAATAGCTACCCAAAATCAAGTCTGTATTACAACGCAATATTGCGTCAAAATTTCAAAGCAGTCGGTCAAGAACATTCGGAGATACACGATTTTGAAGAAATGAACATTTACGTTTTCATTTATGGATATAGATGTAGATTAAGTTACTATTGCACCCCAGAGCGTGAGTATTACTCTCACTTGTTCGTTCACTCTTTCTCTTGTTCTTAGTTCTGCAACAATGTCTCTTCCTAAACGGCATGGTATGAAAATCGTAACTGCTATCAACACAATTTGGCTGAATTTATGTCACTATGGTCAACGGCTACATAATCATGGAATGATTGCAGATTACCTCTTGGGGAGATGCTAAGCGAACTTTTATCTGCTGTTTTGAAGCAGTTCTGCTATTTTTACAGATTTTCAAATACCGTATGTTTCTTTCTCCACGCCTCTCCTTGTTCATCAGAGAACCTCCTGAAATCGGGCCAGAGTAAATAAGGATTCCGGAGGCAGACCCGTGGGCTGTTAAGACCGTGCTTCCCGTGTCTTGCCTTACATAAACTCATTAAAAGCTTTATTGCGCTGCCGCGGGGGGCCGAGACGTCGTTATGCGGCAGCACAAGGAACCGGCGCGCCCGCGGCCGTCTGTTCGTCATTACGAGGGTCGGGCCCTGTCAATAATTAACGTCAATTAAAGACAAAACGGGAGCGGCGAGGGAGCCCTTCCCATTACCGTCATTGTTTTTACCGTGCAAGCGAACGCGGCCGGTGTCCTGGGACTCTTCCGAGACTGCTGCGCACGCTATCAGGGGCTGCAGGCTTTTCTGGCAAGGCGCGGATATTGGCGGATAATCCCAGAGAGAGAAAAGCCAGGGACGCGCTGTGTGAGGCGAGGTGAAAATGAAAAATACCCTCCCCTCTAACTCCGCCCCCCCCCCCACCATGGCTGCACGGTCCAACAGCTCCGTGCGACGCGCTGAAGAGGGAAGAAACGATGCAGCGCATCGAGGCAGCACACAGACTTAAACTGGAACGTTACGACAATGAAGGGCAAATAATTTGAAACGCGCCGATCAAAAGAGATAAAGAAGGGGGGAAAGAAAAATACCGCTGCAACGAGGGGAGTATAGAAAGGCTCGGGGTTTCTCGCCGATTAAAAGAGGTGCGCAGCAAGACAATGGACGATGGAAAACGAAACAACTGAAGTAGTTTATTTCTGTATGAGCTTTTGACTTGCATTTTTACTGATGATTGTATTCACAGGCTACATTCAGTACACAACAGAACTATTTAAAGATTTTGATAAGGCAAAAACGAGATTGCTGCACTTAGTAAATTAGTAAATTTAAATGTTATGAAGATTCGTATTTATCGAACAAATACTTGGAATTACGAGGGTCGTTCAATAAATAACGTATTTTTTGGAGGCAGTACGAGCACGAATAATTGGATGGAAACTACACTGACGGAAAGAAGATTGCAACACCAAGAAGCTCTTGTGCTACTTAAACGAAAGTTGCTAGGTGTGTTTCTACTCCTGAAAGTTTGTGTCTAACCAAATATGGCGCCAGCTGAGTAAGATTGATGCTAATAGCGTCACTGTTGTTGTTGATGTTGTGGTCTTCAGTCCTGAGACTGGTTTGATGCAGCTCTCCATGCTACTCTATCCTGTGCAAGCTTCTTCATCTCCCAGCTCCTACTGCAACCTACATCCTTCTGTATCTGTTTGGTATATTCATCTCTTGGTCTCCCTCTGCGATTTTTACCCTCCACGCTGCCCTCCATTACCAAATTGGTGATCCCTTGATGCCTCAGAACATGTCCTACCAACCGATCCCTTCTTCTAGTCAAGCTGTGCCACAAACTTCTCTTCTCCCCAATCCTATTCAATACTTCCTCATTAGTTATGTGATCTACCCATCTAATCTTCAACATTTCAAAAGCTTCTATTCTCTTCTTGTCCAAACTATTTATCGTCCATGTTTCACTTCCATACATGGCTACACTCCATACAAATACTTTCAGAAACGACTTCCTGACACTTAAATCTATACTCGACGTTAACAAATTTCTCTTCTTCAGAAATGCTTTCCTTGCCATAGCCAGTCTACATTTTATGTCCTCTCTACTTCGACCATCATCAGTTATTTTGCTCCCCAAATAGCTAAACTCCTTTACCATTATGATGATACAAATAAGGTTTGCTTTAAGTACACTTTGTAACGGTTACAAGCAATACGTCATCTACATCTACATATACATTTATACTCCGCAAGCCACCCAACCGTATGTGGCGGAGGGCACTTTACGTGCCACTGTCAGTACCTCCCTTTCCTGTTCCAGTCGCATATGGTTCGCGGGAAGAACGACTGCCGGAAAGCCTCCGTGCGCGCTTCAATCTCTGTAATTTTACATTTGTGATCTCCTCGGGAGATATAAGTAGGGGGTAGCAATATATTCATCCAGAAACGCACCCTCTCGAAATCTGGACGGTAAGCTACAACGCGATGCAGAACGCCTCTCATGCAGAGTCTGCCACTTAAGTTTGCTAAACATCATCGTAACGCTATCACGCTTACCAAATAACACTGTGACGAAACGCGCCGCTCTTCTTTGGATCTTCTCTATCTCCTCCGTCAACCCGATCTGGTACGACTCCCACACTGATGAGCAATACTCAAATCTAGGTCAAACGAGTGTTTTGTAAGCCACCTTTTAGGTTATACGTGCTGAGTTTGCTAGTCGAGAACACCTTTAAGACGTCAAAGATGCCATTATCAACACAATACTGACTTGGGACGAGGTCGTGTAATAGGGCTACGAGAAGCTGGATGTTCCTTCTGCTATCTTGCAGAAAGACTTGGCACTGCACATGACTGCTGGCAGCGGTGGTCACAAGAATGTACAGTTGCAAGAAGAGCGGGCTCCAGATGGCCACGTGGTGCTACCGAGGGGGAAGACCATCGTGTCCGGTGTGTGGCTCTGGCGCATCGTTCTGCATCTGCAGGAGCAATCTGAGAAGTACCTGACACCACAGTGATACGAAGAACTGTTACAACTCGGTTAGTTCAAAGAGAGCTCCGAACCAGATGCCCTGTAGCATGCGTTCCATTGATCACAAACCACCGTCATTCGCGACTTTAGCGATGTCAAGCAAGAACTCATTAGAGCACAGGTGGAGGTCGGTTGTGTTTTGTGATGAATGGCAACTTGTTGGTTGGATGAAGGCCAATATAGGGCTCCAAACCATCCAGTTTGTGTTGTAGGGACACTGCACCTGCACCTGGGGCTACAGTCTTGGGTAAAATTATTTTGTAACAGCAAGAACACTCTCGTGGTTATTCCTCGCACCATGACCCCAAATTTGTGCTGATTCCACCTATTTTGGTACCATTCATCAACAGAATTCCAGGCTGTGTTTTCCAACGGGACAACGCTCAGCCACATACCACTGTTGTAACTCAACAGGCGCTACAGAGCGTCCACTTGTTGCCTCCAGCTGCTCTATCACAAGATCTATCGTTAGTTCCACACACATTATCACATCGGACACTCCAGTGTCATCCACAAGCAGCTTTAATCGTCCCTGTATTGACCAACCAAGTGTAAGAGGCATGGAAATACTTCTCACAGTCCGACATCCAGCACCTGACAACACAACGCAAGCAGGTCTGCATGCTTACATTCAGCATTTTGGCGATTACACTCAGCATTTCTGATTTTCAGTGGCTTATATCACACTTACATTAACCTGTGATCTTGCAAGTTTAATCGCTTAAATATCCTACCTAATTAAACGTATTCCCGAAATTTCGTTACTGTATATAATTATATTTTAGTATAATCCGTCAAACCAAAACCAGTAGTTTTCTCATACAATTTGCAGTTGTGTAAATTAACTGCGAATCGAACTGTCGTACTGTGAGAAGTGAACATTTATTTAGAATAGCAACAACTGAGAGACGAGATTAGGTTTGTATTAGCAATGGCAGCAACAACATAAATATACTGTAAGATCGTTGGGACTTAACAACAGAAACGAAACAAAACTTTGTTTCCAGAAGTCGAGGACCTACCACACGTCTTTGCTTTGATGATCTTTACAATCGAAAAAGTAACCTGTTTTTGGTCAGTCAGCTGCGGAAAAACCCCACGCCCTTCTCGCAAGGTACAGATGAGGAATCAGTCGTCAGGTACGTGAGAAAGAGAACAGGAAACCTTTAACAAACGAGACTGAAACTACTTTGAAAATGAAGAAATCAGTAGATTATGTAAGAATGTACTTAAATGATAAGTCTTACACAACATTTCGCCCTAGTAGGATTATAGTTTAATGTACTTAAAACATAAAGTTTACATCACCTTTTGCCCATCCATGATTATAATTTTACTAAATCTCCTGATGGCAATAACATTGCAGCAACACATCATTTCCGTTAGTAATTCGTCCTTCGTAGGGATATTTCAACATTTTTGATGATGCCTTCTGTAGTAGTGGAAAGATTTGGAATATAGGCCTCAAAATTTGCTTTGTCTGAGAAAGAATGTTGAATCAAGGCATTGGCAGTTAACCCTGACACAGTCTCAGTGTTCACACGGTTTCTCCGCACCACTGTAATATTCACTATGTGTTTGAATAACGACTCAGATTCCCATAAGATAACTTTTCCTAGTGCCATAGGACCGAGCGTGCTTAGGTTTCTGTCTCTGCTTTCAACAAATAAGATGAAAGGCTCTTTGTCGATAGTTGCATATAAGAGGCTCTTTGTCGGTAGCTGGGTGTAAGTTAACTATACATCTTACATTTTGGTGGTTGATCGTACACTCTTGGGTAATTTCGACACGTAGCAGTTTCGCCTTTTTGACTCGATCATCATCTCCTTCCTCCTCCGTGAGGTCCCTTTTGCGTTTCTGCGAGGGCTGTAGGTCTCTTGCTGTGGAATATGTTGGTGTGTGTCTGCGTTGTGGATGCGATGATTTATATCGTTAAACACTTCACTGATGGATGCATGAAGTGTCTCAGTACCCATTGAGGCACTGTGCGGTTTGATTTACGACCTGTAATCGCCACAGTGATCATAGCGTAGCAAAAGTGTTAATTATGTCGCAGAGCCTATGGAAGTTCATCCCCTTACCACATAAAAATGTAACATAATGCGAATACATAGACAGAAAGCCACGTTTATTGTATGAACACACAATTGGAGAACTATCTGGTGATATTTTGTGATGATATCACATGCACGCAGTCATAAAGCAACATCGCCTTACTTATGATAATTTTAATACTTGAAAATTCTCACAAATGATACAGAAACACAACTGAAGCAATTTAACCTAAGAGGGAACATTTTGGACACGCCTCTAAGACTGTGAACTATACAAAACATTGTCTACCATCGTCCATAAATAAACGTCGATTACATTAGGAGATTAAAATCCCTAACACTCCGTGGCTAGCCCAAGAGCACTAACGGTCTTGAAACCAACGGCCATCCTTAGCACTAGAAAAACTCACCCGAACTGTTATGGCAGCAGCCAGATCTAGGAAAAAAAGTTGTTTCTTCGCAGGTGACGCCTACTCATTTCCACACATTCTCCACTGAAAATTAAAGCATTCCAGCAAACACGTGATCCAGTAGCGACCTTGCAACTGAAGCTGCTTGACGCCAATGTCCAGCGAACCCAAGTTGTGTTCACTGAGGCAGAGACATCGAGTTTAGATCCTCTCGAACTGGCAGGATTATGAAATATGCAGTAGCTACAAATACAATTAACAATCAAGAAAGAGCGGTGAAAACATGTCTTGAGCCTATGAAAGATAGTCTTTTCTTTCCTGATCTGTCACATTTTATTCTTTTAAAGCAAGTGGAAGTTAAATATCATTCGACTTAGGTAACTCGGTGGCTCAATATTCCGACGATCATTTCCAGGTAATGGAGCAGGAAATGAGGAGAGAACCAGCAAAGGGATTGCCATTTACATACAGAAGAGAAGGAAAGGAGACTTAAAGAGTATATTTATATAAATGGAAGTATTACAGTTTTACAACTGGGAGAGGAGAGACAAAACTTTATTGTCACTGCAGTTAACGCATATTTGGATGGAAGAAGAAGAGTCTGTAGATTTATGTGACGAACAGCAATTATTTTGGGACAAGCATTAGCATCAAGTAATATTGACTGACGATTAAAAGCAGGGAATAAATCATCCGAAAATTATAGGGACGAAAAGGGAAAACTTAATAAGTAACAACGGAAGAATGCTTTGAGAGTTTTGCTGTTTCATTCTTCTTATCAAGACAGGCACCGCCATGTCACCTTGTCGTATTGTTAGCAACGTATTCCTCGTTGAATGCTATGGAGTCGCCTTGCTACAGCTGACCAGTGCGGACAGCCGAAGAACCTAGCCGCAACTTTGTGTGAAGTCGTTCTAATACAATTTTTTTTTTTTTATTCTGGCCAGAAGGCTCAAAGTCACGTCGCTTTATCCCCATTCCACAAACTACCCCCTACTTCCATGCAAGCACGCTGTCCAGTCAACAGCTACTGCCGCTTATACAAGGAACCTACAACAATGGGCACTGTCGGTTTTTAGAATTTATTATATTTTAACGACATTTGTTTCGCACGTTGCAATATGTTTATATGCTATAATTATATTAATAAAGGGAAAGGAAAATAAACTTTTAAACTTAATCGAGCAAACAGAAATCATCGTCACTATCTTCGTCATCGTCGTCACTGAAAACATCATCAATCATCACTGTCTTCACGTCAACGGTCTGAATGGGCTCACCTCGTAGTCCTTTCTTCAGGAAGTCTTCATCTTACAGTCACTCCGCATGGGCAACGCACTTCTGCCAATCTTATTCTGTCACGTATTTAATGGCTTCCTCCAGTAATTTTCTCACGTCTCTAATTTTAAATGTAGAATTCTTCTATCTCCCACTTTATTTGCGTCCACATGAGTTCAAGGTGATTATGCTGACAGTGATATCGGTGAAAACGTTTTACTTTGTCCCATGTACTTCATCCCATTTTTGCAGCTGGATCAGTAAGTTCATATCACCTACAATTGCTGCTTTGTTGCCTAACAATGCAAAGCAATTTGGCTACCGTGTGTGTGGGATCATGATGTATGCTTTTTCTTTGCAGATATTCTAAGATGTCAGCCTTCTTGAAATTTGAGTTCGAAACTTTTTTGTTAAGCATAGAATGATAGCTTGCTATGTCCATGACATCCTTCTTCCTGGATTCCAATTGGAGATCGGTAAGCCATTCTCTTGACACCACATTATTCATCTCTTGATGATAATCAGCACCGATTTAAGACTGAAACACCAATACTGCCCTTTCTATAAAGCCGTATTTGCTCGATCCAGCATGGTAGTTTATCGGACGTCATCCGTTACCTAAAGGGACCTTTAGACCAACTTTTCTTTTAAAATTCTGGCAGATAAATTTTTTAGAGTGGTTTTGATTGACCCAAATTTCGTCGACGTAAATAATAGGACGAGGATGATCTTCATTCCTTATCTCATGCTGTGATTCATCGTGTGTCGTGGATCATGCATTGTGTTTAGTTTCAATGATCTTTAAATACTTTTCCAATACAAATGAACGTTAAAGAGACGATCGTTAATCCTTGCATTAAAAATAGATATTATTTCCAGAAAATCTCATTAATACTCAAACTCGATTATGACGCCAACAACATTCTGATACTATGTCAATACTTTTAAATATTTGTGGGGACAAGGGCGAAAGGTTTGCGGTAATTACTTCTACACACATAATCGAAATAAGTTTCAGTAGAGTATGAATTAATAAGGTTCTAAGGGACGTCGCTTGGAAATGGATTCGTTTATATGCAAAGGTGAATTACACTTTTGTTAATATTCACTTTGCAGCCACCCGTGTGATGGCGAATACGGAAACAGAACGTACCCGACAGCATGTGTCCTGTACGACCACTCTTTTTCCTAAAAACTAATTTTTTATTAAACATTTACCTTTAACCATGCATAGGGATTGACTGAACTTTTTCACAAGTAGGCTTGAAGAGTCATCACTGACAAAATTAGTTTGGCCGATATCAATGGCGACCAATAATAGAGGACCAAAGTTAGGTTCAAAATGTTCAAATGCGTGTAAAATGTTATGGGACTTAACTTCTAATGTCATCAGTCCCTAAGCTTACACACTACTTAACCTAAATTATCCTAAGGACAAACACAAACACACGCATGCCCGAGGGCGGACTCGAACCTCCGCCGGGATCAAAAGTTAGGTAAAACCACCTCAAACGTCGCAGGTGAGGGAATTATATTACAAATTAAAGAAGATTTTTGTAAATAAAAAAATATACTGCTGCATTCTGAAAGCGCTTAAGTACACAGAGATATTACAATTACGTCCGTCTAAGCCAGCGGTAATTTTACGGAGCTAGAGTGACTACTATCTCGCTGGACAAAACAAAGAAAGAGTAGAAATTATAAATGTCTTTTGTAGTCAGAATCAGATAACACACAGTCGCAGGTATTTGTTCATCAGCATCGCTGATCACTTTTATCATTCGTTTCACACGATTTCTTTCGTTTTCTACAGTACTTTTAGTTTGTCACACAGATCAAAAACTGTCGGTTTTACGGTAAATCCTAGCCGGGGGACAGTATATTGCTCCTCGATTTTTAATTTCATTAACATGGAATGTTCATGACTTAACAAGACGATACTTGTCGATTGTTATTAGTAGTTCCATAATTTCACAAACATTTTTAGTAAACATGTATACAAATTACCCATTATTTCATTATTATATGGATACGTAAAAGAATTTATACTAAGTTACACAATAATTGTCTTCATAAGATTCCTTGTTATTTAGCGAAAAGTTTGAGTTCTTCTTTGTGTTATTATGTTAAACATGGTTTATGCTACTTTATTTGTCCTCTGGGTAAGTATAGTCTGCAGCACATTTTGCAGATATTCCTGGAAGATAACCTTCGCTCTCCCATTTGGGCTCGCGGGGGTGGTAAATCCAAGAAGAAAGGCACTCCAGAGCCTTGGGACTACATTCAGTAGAATGTGAATTTCACTGCGTTATCATCATTAAGATATACTATTTATTTCGCATATTTAGATAACATATTAAAAAAAACACACAGATAAATATTGGTATGCGAACCAAATAATATACACTTCTACTTTTCATGACACTTTTATGGTCTGGAAAAATATGTACTCAATCTGCAAGACGATGAATCTGTAGCCAGACAGAAATCTTTAGTCATATTAGGATGCTGTAATATATCTAACTTCACTGCACCTTGTTTGATCTCATCAAAGTCTTATTTACAAGACTCATCCCAGCACCAGGGAACGTTTTTCTTTTGTAGACTCAGAAGTTAGTCACGGTTAAGTAATTGTGATGGCACAAAACGCCTACAGAAGGAAGCGAGTCAAATGAACGCTTTTCACTGTTTTCTTGTTCTTGTACATGGGAAGTTCTCTATTGCTTCCATCTTTCCTAGTGTGGGTACAATAACATTTGGAGAAATTACATGCCCATAAATTTTATCTCCTGGTCCCCGAACATAAAATTATTTGAATTTCACGTCATTTCAGCATTTGCAAATTCCTGAAAACTTTTTCTATTAGTTTCACATGCTCCTCCCACGTAGCAGTGGCTATAAACAGATCTACATATACTCTGAATCAATCTAGGAATTCCAGCCCTAACACTGCGTCAAGCACTACAATGAATACCCCTGCGCTTAAATTCAAACCAAATGGTAAAACTTAATACTGCTTTATCGTCACAGTGAAAACAAAAGGCAGTGTAATCACGTGATGGCTCAGATATCACATTCCGGTAAGAAGAACGCAGATCTATCGAAATTAACTCCTGTGGCAAAAAGGCTTCTGGATCTGTTCATCCAAGTTTCTAGGTTGGTTTCTCACCTGTGTAATGATCTTATTGATGCCTCGGCAATCGAGTGCCAAACGAATGCTGCCATTCACTTTAACTGCTGCTAGTAGCGGACTACTATAGGATGAATAAGAAATCTCTATTACGCCTCACTCTAACATTTTGCGAATCTCTCTCATGATGGCATCTTTCTACGTCCACGGCACTGAATATGTAGCACGGCAGTAAGTATGGCGACCATAGACTGCGTGTATAAATGTATTCTCTGATAACTCCAGGTTTCTCTTCGAATACCTCAGTATATTCTTATAATAGCTCAGCTAATTCATGTCGCTGCATAGCACCCAGGTGTTCAGTTTATAGTGCCTTGTCTTGTACAAGACTGGTAATAATTTTTGTTTCTTTCTTTCGGTTGATCACATAGCTATAAAGACCATCTTGCGATTGATCGTCGTGTCAGAACAAAATCGGTCACACTTTATTTTAATAGTATGATTAATTCTGCGGTTCACCAGTCGAAAAAGCCCACGTGAGAGATCTGTTTGTACATTCCCATCCCTCATGAATTCTTAGCCCAGGATCACAAGAACCGTTAAGTGATTCACTGACGGAGTTGATTGCTCCTTTTCCAACTAACAGCAAGACCTTCACCTGCTATTTAATGAGCTGGCTTTTCGTACCGACTCCACCTACCACTTTGTAATTCTGCACGGAAATGGGGTAAACCTATTACCTGATTCACCTGTTTAAAGAAATCTTGTGTACGTAACTGAAACGGACGTGTCAGTGTTTATTATCGTCTGATCGCCTATAACGTTTATCCAACATTAATGGCAGCTTGCACTGCCTCGACCTTCTCCCAACCATAATTGTGGGTTTCTTATGACAGCTCCTGCTGAAAATCCTTCCCGTCATTGCACTGTAAGTCACACAGGTCTTGTTGTTGACCACTGCTTTCATTTAGAGCCGCAACATTTTGACAAAAGCCTGCCGAAGTTGCGTAAAATTTGACGCCAGCTGTCGCACCTTTTTCTCAGCGTCTGTCACTTGTATAATAAGCACTCTGTGTGTTGGGTTTTGGCTTTGTTGCGCATCCTGCTGCGTCGATTCCACTGCCACTGACAGTTCAACCAACGGAACAGCTGATACTTGCTTTATATGTTGTTGTTTAGTGGGGGTCCTGCGCCAGGGTTCCGTCCACATGGTCCTGTGTTTCGCCACGACCATTCGTTGTTCACATCTTTTTATTACAGTCGTTGTTGTTTCTTCATTTCCCGTTAAAGCCATTGCTACTACAGTTTTGATGGTTGCTATTAGTGTTATGATTATTACGATAATATTACTGCCATTGCCATCTAACTGTAGTCTATTATTTTGATTCGGCCTATGATTGCTTATATTTTGTGATCGAAAACCACCATTTCTTTCCAAACATCATTCCGATGGTTAGCTTGATTTAAGTTATTCTTATTATTAGACTTGTTTGTACCATTAATGTCACACACTTCCTGTGAGAAGTATAGTGAGCCTATCACAAATAAGAAACTTCCTGCATCTGTGTCAGATACATTCACCATTTTCTCTCCAATACTTATTGGAAAACGTGTCTTAAGTGTTCGAAGTACATCCCTATGCGAGATAGGCTCGACTCAGTATCTCGTAAGGTTAGTGTATTTCACAAAATATTGTCTGAGGATTCCTGTCTTTGGATTGTATACTTCTGAGCTGTCAACTAATTTTCTTAGACGTTGTTGTACGTAAGGTGACAAAAAACATGACAAGAAAGCTCTTTCAAATTCCGTGAATGTATTACGTTTCCGCTATGGATAGCGCCAACAACGACGCATCTCCAGTTATATGCGATATTACGAACAGTATCTTCTGACGTTCTGTCCACGACCGCGGAAGTACAATTCTAAAATTCATTATGAATACAACCGGGTGAATATTTTTCTTAGCATCCCCATTAAATGTTTGAAGATGCCTGTGTTTTGTAAGGCTTCCTTCTTGCTTAATATCTGTTGGCATAGTCACCCGTTGTTGAGGGCTAGCTACATTCCTACGTATTTCCTGATATTCATGGCTATATGACCTCATGTCACTGTGACAACATTCTGTTTCCGTTCTGCGATGCAGCCTTGGATGCATTCCCTTGCTCAAGATTGCTATCATTATACACTCTTCATCTAGGTTCTTCTAACATTCTATCAATTACTTTCCCACGTTGACAAAGTAGATTGTAACATATTTAGAATGTTGGTAAACTTCCACATTGACGTTGTCTACTTCCTGTATGTCTCCTTAAATCAATCTTGCAGCTTACCTTTTGTGAACTGTATATTACCTACATCTACACATACACTACTGGCCATTAAAATTGCTACACCAAGAAGAAACTCAGATAATAAACGGGTATTCATTGGACAAATATATTATACTAGAACTGACGTGTGATTACATTTTCACGCAATTTGGGTGCATAGATCCTGAAAAATCAGTACCCAGAACAACCACCTCTGGCCGTAATAACGGACTTATATGACTGGGCATTGAGTCAAGCAGAGCTTGGACTGCGTGTACAGGTACAGCTGCCCATGCAACGTAAACACGATCCCACAGTTCATCAAGAGTAGTGAGTGGCGCATCGTGGCAAGCCAGTTGCTCGGCCACCATTCACCAGACGTTTTCAATTGGTGAGAGATCTGGAGAATGTGCTGGCCAGGGCAGCAGTCGAACATTTCTTGTATCCAGAAAGGCCCGTGCAGGACCTGCAACATGCGGTCGTGCATTATCCTGTTGAAACGCAGGGTTTCGCAGGGATCGAATGCAAGGTAGAGCCACGGGTTGTAACACATCTGAAATGTAACGCCCACTGTTCAAAGCATTGTCAACGCGAACAACAGGTCACCGAGACGTGTAACCAATGGCGCCCCATACCATCACGTCGGCTGTTACGCCAGTATGCCGATGACGAATACACGCTTCCAAAGTGCGTTCACCGCGACGTCGCCAAACACGGATGCGACCATCATGATGCTGTAAACACAACCTGGATTCATCCGGAAACATGACGTTTTGCCATTCGTGCACCCTTCGTCGTTGATTACACAATCGCAGGCGCTCCTGTCTGTGATGCAGCGTCAAGGGTAACCGCAGCCATGGTCTGCGAGCGGATAGTCCCTGCTGCTGCAAACGTCGTCGAACTGTTCGTGCAGATGGTTGTTGTCTTTGAAACGTCCTCATCTGTTGACTCAGGGATCGAGACTTGCCTGCACGATCTGTTACAGCCATGCGGATAAGATGCCTGTCATTTCGACTGCTAGTGATACGATGCCGTTGGGATCCAACACGGCGTTCCGTATTACCGTCCTGAACCCACCGATTCCATATTCTGCTAACAGTCATTGGATCTCGACTAACGCGAGCAGCAATGTCGCTATACGATAAACCGCAATAGCGATAGGCTACAATCCCACCTTTATCAAAGTCGGAAACGTGATTGTACGCGTTTCTCCTCCTTACACGAGGTATCTCAACAATGTTTCACCAGGCAACGTCGGTCAACTGCTGTTTCTGCATGAGAAATCGGTTGGAAACTCTCCTCATGTCAACATGTTGTAGGTGTCGCCACCGGCGCCAAACTTGTATGAATGCACTGAAAAGCTAATCATTTGCATATCACAGCATCTTCTTCCTGTCGATTAAATTTCGCGTCTGTAACACGTCATGTTCGTGGTGTAGCAATTTTAATGGCCAGTAGTGTTGCTTTTCAACCTATTGTAGTATGTCCTTGCAGCTTTGCTGCACGGGCTTACCCCACTTCTCACCTTTCCCAACTCACCGCCCAGAGCATCAGCGATAGCTTCATCTCTGGCGTCTGATACCATGTTCAATAGCTTCTCAATTTCGGCTACTCGAATAGGCAGAGCTACATTTAATTCCCTAACTGATTCCGTCTGTGTTAATTACTTTCTCTATCCCTTGTCCATTTCCATAAATTCATATTTCTTATGTGTTTCTTTTCGGTAAGTTCTATCTTCTTTACAAAGTGAGCCTCTCTCTTCGCGTTCTTGTTCGATTAAAGCCTGCTTAGCTTCAAGATCAAGAGCTCGCTTTTCTTCTAGGTCTTTTTCTTTTATGTCTAACTTTTGAAATAAGAGAGAAGCAATGTCGTTTTGTAGTTTTGGCTTTATCGAAAGGTCGGCTTCCACCGCCGCCCTAGGAGACATGTTAGCAACACTATCACTGTTGAGCATAGCGTACGTATTCCTATTGCTTGCTGCTTCTCGCTCAGTAGCAATAGCAGCTTGCTCTATCTTGTATTTATTTGCTTTCTCAGTAGGAATTTCTGTTGTTTACTGTGTTTTAAATGTTATGTTGTAATTACCGCCTTCCTGTTGGTCGGTGTCATGAATCTCATCGATGTCATTACGTTCTCTGTGCTCTGGTCTAACCATGCTTCACAAGTTATCACAAATACATACACTTTCTAGCGGTCATCAGAACAGTATGGCAGCTTATCTGTTACACCGCAATTGCTACTTCGCACGCTAGTCACTCTTCGTTTCTTTAATTTTTGACAATTTAAAAACTCTTAATTATGCATGCGTAGTGGTACTATTGCTAAACGACATGAAAAGACATACACATGCACACTTCCCCCTTACCAGTGTCAGCTTCTGCAGTATACTACGTCGCGTGATTTTCCTTTTTTGGTTTTCGTGGCTTAGTGAAGATTGTACACGAAAGTGAAAATAACCTTCAATAGCAGAAAATATATCACCTATCTTTACACAGATTTACAGATAAATTCTCTTGTCGAGCCCCAGGTTGTGTAGTGCCAGTGTAACGCATCCTATCGCGTTTGTGTAGTGTATTGCGTTGCGATTTCAATTATCTTCAAATAATCTTAAAATGTAAATGAAATTTAAGGTTACTAACGTTAATCCAAGCATTAAAAACGTATTATTTCCCGTAAGCCACATTAATACTCAAACACAGTTATGCCGCCAACAGTACTCTGATTCATGTCAATATTTTTTAAAAATTTTGGTCAAAATCATAAAACGTTTGTTTAAATTACTTCTAGGTGCATCAGAGCAAAAGATTTTAGTAAAGCATGAATTAATAACGTTCTCCGCGATTTCACTCGGAAATGGATTGGTTTGAACATAAAGGTGTTTTACACTGTTGTTAATATTCACTTTGCATCCAGCCTGTATTTTTGACTAATATTTCGTGATCATGTGATTGCGAATACGGTAAGCAGAACGTACGAGTACTCGGCAGCATATGTCCTGTATGACTACTATTTTTACAAAAAATATTATTAACCTTTGCCTTTGACGTTGGATAAAGATTCATAAGTAAGCAGGGAAGGTTGAAGAGGGATAGTTGATAAATTTAGTTAGACCGATAGCAACGGCGCTTAACGATAGAGGATTGAAGCTGCTTAGAACTATCTTAAATATCTCAGGTGACGGCATTATATTATAAACAAAGAATTTTTTATAAGCAACAGATACACTACCGTATTCTGCAAGCGATAAAGTAAATAATTCACACAATTATTGTTAACAGACCTGTATTTTAATAAGAGCTATTAAAATCACGTTCGTCTAAGCCTGTGGTAGCCTTAAGAGAGCTAAAGTAAGTTATAGTTCGCTGGACATATGAAGGAAAGAAAGGTCTTTTGCAGTCAGAATCAGAAATCACAGTCATACGTAATTGTTCATCAAAGTCGCTGATCACCTGCACTCACTCATTCCACACGGTTGTTTCGATTTCTACAGTACTTTCAGTTTATCGCACGGATATAAAATAAGTCTGTCGGTTTATTAGTAGATCCAAACTAGGAGCCAGTAAAATGCATTCTTCTTAAAAATGAGGATCTTGTGGCTACGGTACCTTTTCTCTCCAACAAAAATTTCTGACCGTCGTTAGCCTTTCGATATCTACAAGCAAGTTTTCTTAAAATTTTATGCCAAGAAGTAACACTTCGTGCAAAGTCTAGTTTGTCGTTTAAAACAGATTTCAGTTGTTGGGTATTCATCTTTATCTTAAAACCGCTGAAATGAACGACGAATCATCTAACACTATGACAGGTTTTTTGCGTTTAGTGTATTTTTTTTTACTATTTGGGAGGAGAAGCTTGGCCCTAGGGCATCTTCATTTTCGATTACAGTGCTATTGGCTTCCTCATAGATGCGCTCCATTGTTCTTAGTGAGACCTGGCATGCATCTGCGGTGGGTTTTTTCGTATCTCTGAAAAAATCACAAACTTTTCTTGAAAGGTTTCCAACGCTCAATATAAAGTACACACGTTATACAAAATATACTTTGACTGTCGCCTAATAGCACTCTGGTTCGAAATTATCCACAATTCAAACCAAACACAGAGACTCTTTCGTACATTTGTTGTATAACTGCAGAAGTCTCTGCTCTCGCTGATGTTACACCGCGTCTTGTATTCGTCCACCGCGGCGCTCCGGGTCACAGCACCAAGTTATAACACCTGATGATGGGCATATAACAGCCGGAAACCAGTCTCGTTTTAAATAAGAGGAACCTTACAACTGAAGCGAAATATTCAACCTTTGCTACAATGCTCAGTTGCGGATGTTCCGCCGACAGGATTGTTCAGAAGGCAGCAGGGAGGCAATTCTGACTTTGTGTTTGATAATGGAAGCAAAACTAAACAAAAATCGACACCTACAGAGGATCTGTCGACCTGGAAAAAGCGTTCGACGATGTAAAGTCTTGCAAACACTGAGAAAAATAGGGGTGAGATACAGAGAAATATGCGCCATATACAATAGGTACAAGACCCGAGAGGTAATAACGAGACTGGAAGACCAAATATGAAGTGCTCGGATAAAGAAAAGTGTATGACGCAGGTACAGTCTTTCGCCCTTACTTTTCAATCAATACATTGAACAAGGAATAAAGCGAAGAAAAGAAGGCTGCAGGGGTGGCAATAAAATTAAAGGTGAAATGATACTAATTACAAGATTCGCTGGTGATATTGTTATCATCAGTGAAGAAGAGTTAAAAGATTAGCTGAATGGAATGGTCTAATGAGTACAAATACGAGTTGAAGATAAAACGAAGAAAGGCGAAAGTAATGAGAAACAGCAGAAATGAGAACAGCGAGAAACTAAACATCAGGATTCGTGATCACGAAGTAGATGAAATTAAGAAATTATGTTACCTAGACAGCAAAATAACCAATGACGAACGGAGCAAGGAAGACAAGAAATAGACTGATGCTGCGAAAAAGGACATTAATAGTCAAGAAGTGTACTAGTATCAAACAAAGACCTTAATTTGAGGAAGACATTTCAGAAAAAGTCAGTATAGTCACCGATAATTTCGAGAGTGTTGCCGGTGCAGGATTTTATGCACGAACTGCCCTGTAGGTTACATCCCACGAATATTCAATGGGATTCATTTTGCGCGGTCTCGGTAGCCAAATCATCCACTCGAACTGTCCAGAATGTTCTTAAGACTAACAGCAGGCAACTCTGACCCGTTGACATAGCGCTTTGTCATCCACGAAAATTCCATCATAGCTGAGGAACATGGAGTCTATCTATGGCTGAACAAGGTTTCCAACCAGCCGAACATAACCACTGTCAGTGAATGATCTGTTCAGTTTCCCTGTAAGCAGAGCCTCGTTGACAAGTTGGGTTCCTGGAGTCTGCACCATATTGAAACCCTACTATCAGATTCATATGACAAGGCCAATGTTTTCCAGTAGTCTGGGATGCAACCGATATGGTCAGGAGCCCAGGAAAGTCGCTACAGAAGATGCGATGCTGTTAGCAAAAGCATTCGCGTTCTTCGTGTGCTGCCACAGCCCATCGTCCCAGCCAATTCGTACGTCGTGCGTCCCACATTGATCTCTACGGTTATTTCACGCAGTGATGCTTTTCTGTCAGCACTGTACACTATGTAAACGCCGTTGCTAACGGTCGTTAAGTAAGATCGTCAGCCACTGCGTTGTCCACGACGAGAGATAATGCGCGAAATTTAGCATTCTCTGCGTACTCTTGGCACTGTGAACCGCGTAATATTGAATTCCCTAACGAATTCCGAAACGGAATGTCCCATGCCTTTGACTGCAACTACCATCTCGCTTTCAGAGTCTGTTAATTCCCGGTGTGCGGCCAGAATAATGTTGGGAATCTTTTCAAACGACTCACTTGAGCAGAAATGGCAGCTCCGTGAATGCACTGTCTTTTTGTACCTTGTGCATGCGTTATTACGGTCACCCATATGTGTGAATATCACCATCCCATTACTATTGTCACCTCTGTGTACATAGGATCGGGGCCGGCCAGGGTTGCCGCGCGGTTCTAGGCGCTACATTCTGAAACCGCGCGACCGCTACGGTCGCAGGTTCGACTCTTGCCTCGGGCATGGATGTGTGTGATGTCCTTAGGTTAGTTAGGTTTCAGTAGTTTTAAGTTCTAGGGGACTGATGACCTCAGAAGTTAAGTCCCATAGTGCTCAGAGCCATAGGGTCGGGCGTGGTGTCTAACTATAAAGCTCATGTGTGTAAAAAGAGATTGCAAGATTAAAACTCTCTAGGATAACGGATTTTTCAGTCTCCGTTTTAACCTAGTTTTAGTCAATCGGTATGCTAGGAGTCGCCAGAAATAGTACGTGGTTCAGGTTCCACAAAAAGTTGTAGGTCCCCTTTTCCCTGGTGGACGAATATGGTAGGTTAGGGACACGCAAGTGGCGAACTGCAGCCCAGTAGAAAGGTTTACACCAGGCCATTTGATCCCCTTGAATTTATTATTATTATTGTTATTATTATTATTATCATCATTATTATTTCTGTTATTATTATATGTGTACATATTTAAGTTCGTACGCAGCCATCAAAGAGCGGGTTCGATCAACACTTGTCAGCTTTTTTTTTTTTCTAGGAGTTTCAAACATCCACGACCACTTTACATATTTGAACACCCTTTCTAGATCAACAGACCCAACGCTGTCTTCGTGGTTGCCAGATGCTATAAGCCACACTTATGTCGTTTAACCGTGAGACGAGGGCGCTTGTTAATAGCTGCCGACGGAACAGATGACCTTCCCTGGCTCTGCGCCATATGGGAAACCCGGTCGCTAATTAGTGGCACCCGTGCTGGGAGACACCTGGCAGAGTCCGTGGCGTCCGACTCGAGCCGCAACGCCCTCGCCACCCCCGCCACCGCCCCCGCCGCCCCCGGCCGCCTATAGCCACTAATGAGGCGGCGGTGGCGGTGCAGCGCGAAGTGAATCTGTGTCAACAGCGCGGCGCCACCCTCGCCACTGCATGAGTTATGCGGGACTCTGGGGTGGCGAGGGCTGGAGGAGCTGCGCCGGTCAACCCTGGCGACAGGGGTGAGAAAAAGGAGGAGGGTAATTTTCGGTGAAGTGAGGAAGAAAATGAGTTTGGAATGACGGTATCCAGGGACCTAAGTGCAGCAGTCCCTCCGTCCCTCTGCAGGGGCGTGTTATCTTGCGTTTTCGGAGTCTGAGGAAATGAGGGTCACTTTGTAGTTGTTATCGAGGGGAGCGTCTCGGCAGTCAAGGGGAAAGAACGCGAGTTTTTCTCTTTCAAACGACTGCGTTATAATAAGAAAGCGTTGTAAGGAAGAACTGTCATTAGTTTCAGTCTTTTATAAATGAATGTGTCTGAAAACCTTCGGATGAATGATTGTGTTTCTTGCTGAAGTACAGTGGGTTTACAGGGTGAAGCGAAATTCGCGCACTCGTGCTTGGCAGTGCGACTCCTCACGTGCCAGCGATAAAAAAATGTCTGTCACAAAATTTCGTTCTGCGAGTGCATCCCGCAGAAAAAGGACGTTAATGAGTGGCAATTAGGCAACAATATATATCAACATGTATGGTAATTACCTCTGCCGCACATTTTAGTCGTGTTGTACAGTTGGCGGGTGATGGACAACGCCAGGAACCCGAAGCCCTTACTTGCAATGAGACGATTTTGATTATTCATCGAGACGAAATGAGTAACATACTGTAATTAATTATACTTTGGCCACGATAAAATTTATTGTATGTTTTGCAGTACTGAGAGTTTTGTAATACGTGGTATTATATTGTAATCTGTGGTGTACAATAAACCAACTTTGAAAAAAGAAGAAAAAAAGTGCAGTGGATAGAGTTTTGGGCTAGCGTGCGAGAGGTCGAGTGTTCGATCCTGGGTTGGGGCGAATTTTCTTTTATTTGCTGATTTTAATCTGACATTTCGTTCTGTAATATACACAGTTTCTTAGGTCATATGTATCCTAAATTTAGAATATTTTGTAACGCTGAACATAACAAATACATGGTTAGACAAATAACAAAAATGCAGTTGAAACAAATGACCTGTCATAGGGCAGAATAACCACAAAAATAACATCAATTTCTAGATGCTAAGGCGGTGGTAGCACAGTACGATAATACAACATAAACTTGTCATTTACACTACATGTAATATGAGTGCTCAGATTTCGCACATTATCAACCAGTGAGAATAATAATGTCCATATTAATGACCGCATGGCCTTCATAGCAGAATACGTTGTCCTCAGAAAATCAGATGTTCAAAGCGACCTCCCTGCACCTCCAGATATTGCGCAACCCGACGGTTCATACAGCTCTGGACCCTTCGCAACAAAGCTGCGTTCACAGCAACAAGAGCAGCATGAACACGGGCTACCAATTCTTTCAAATTCGTCGGCAGAGTACACCTGCTCCTTCAGGTGTCCCCACAGGAAGAAATCTAGGGGAGCTAGGTCAGGTGAAAGCGGTGGCCATGCAACTGGACTTCCAAGTCCGAGCCATTTTCCTGGAAACGTTCTGTCCAAATACTGTTGCACATTAATTCCATAGTGTGGAGGTGTAGAATCATGTTGGAACCACATCTTCTACCGAACAAGTAGCGGAACATCTACCAGCGCATCAGGCAGATAGTTTGAGAGGAATGCATGATACCTTCACTCAGTCAACCGGTCAGGCACCCTGTAGCGGCCCAAACACTTGTCGCCCAATGTTCGGGCCCAAACGTTGATATCAAAGCCAACTGGACTCTCATCGTCGTGGGTGACGTGCGGGTTAACTTCACACCAATGAAGGCCTTGTGCATGTTGAAGACACCCTCACGAGTGAATGCTGCTTCATCCGACCGCATTACGGCGTTCACGAAGTCGTCGTTCGCTTCCTGTTGTTGCTGCAACCATTCAGAGAACTGCATCCGCTAATGGAGATCTGCAGTATGTAGGTGCTGCGTGAAAGCATAATGATAGGGATGCAGCCCATGCTCGTACAGCACGTTAACAACCGTGCGTTCCGAGACACACAGCTGCTTCGGCAGGCTACGTATACTTCGCTGAGGTTCCTGGTGTATGACCTCCAGAATAGATTCCTCAGTAACTGCAGTATGGCGAGCCCGTGGACGACTTCTGTCCCGCGATGGTGGAAGGAGGGAACCTGATTCATAAAGGTGCAGCTCCAGCAGATGAAACACATTTTTGTCTGGGTTGCGTCGACGAGGACATCTAGCAGTTTGCCGGCTGGAGTGGCCGAGAGGTTCTAGGCGCTACACTCTGGAACCGCGCGACCGCTACGATCGCAGGTTCGAATCCTGCCTTGGGCATGGATGTGTGATGTCTTTAGGTTAGTTAAATTTAAGTAGTTCTAAGTTCTATTGGACTGATGACCTAAGAAGTTCAGTCCCATAGTGTTCTGAGCCATTTGAATCTAGCAGTATATTCACCAGCGGCAACACCAGCTCGGTTATGAGATGCACCAAGGACCAGAATTGTTGTGACTTGGCAAGGCAGCCAAGCCACTAGGAGAGGAAGCCGAAAGGCACGCGTTTAAGCTCACGCAGGCTGGCGTGTGGTCTGGAACAGGTAAGGGAATTTATAGTAGCAAAGAACGTAAGTAACTACTGGAATACTTAACTTTAATTCATAATTGGTGAACATCGGTCTGACGGTACATGCATCACAAGATAAATAGCAAATGATAATGGCGCCTTGCTAGGTCGTAGCAAATGACGTAGCTGAAGGCTGTGCTAACTATCGTCTCCGCAAATGAGAGCGTAATTTGTCAGTGAACCATCGGTAGCAAAGTCGGCTGTAAAACCGGGGCGAGTGCTAGGACGTCTCTCTAGACCTGCCGTGTGGCGGCGCTCGGTCTGCAATCACTGACAGTGGCGACACGTGGGTCCGACGTATACTAACGGACCGCGGCCGATTTAAAGGCTACCACCTAGCAAGTGTGGTGTCTGGCGGTGACACCACAAGAATCGTATCCACAAATTAATCGTTTGTGTATGCCATACGTCTGCCACACTGGTTTACAGGTTTACAATGAGAAAATTCGATTCGTGTATGCATGTGCATTGGAGTCTGTCACGGGCGCGTTACTCATCCCGCAACTATTATCTGTCTGGTGGACAGCGTATACAGTATAAACATGCCGTCAGTCCTGCGCGCTGTTCCATCTAACGTGCAGTACACCTCTGATAGATATTTTCTGCATGATTCATCCTGTGACCTCTAACTGTGAAACATTCGTTTTCGAATTACACTGTTTCCCCAACGGTACTAGACGTGTTATTTCGAAAATGCCATCGATAAACGATAATAATAATAGTAATAATAATAATAACAATAATAATGCCATTGAGATACGTAGTAAAAAGCATGCGGTTACCATACTCAATGTTGAAAGGCATAATTAGTGGGACCATGGCGATAAGACATACAAATAGTACGGAGTTTGGACATTATTTGTAAAGCACGTTGCTAGTCTTACGGGTAACGTAAGGTACTCACAAAATGCAATGGACCTGAACGAGGCAAGGATAATAGTTGGTAATAATCCATGGGACCATTCGAGAGGGGTCAAAGAAAGTAATTTCGCATCTAATAGATGAAGTAGTGCGAATAAATGCAATCCCACGACCTAAAAAAGGGCTTCTTTCAAAGCTGACCAATCTTCCAAACGTTGTCTAGAGGATGCACTGCAATCGGTGTTGACGGTTAAGATGCCAGATATCGTACTACATTTACCAAAAAGGAACATATGCCTCAATCCAGGATCGAACAGTCGACCTCCTGCATGCTAACCCAAAACACTTTCCACTGCACAGCACAACTAATATTTGGCAACGTCCTTTTCCTACGAGATGTACTCGCTAGACTAAATTCTGTGAGAGGCATTTCCTTTGTCGCTGGCATGTGAGGAATCGAGCTGTGAAGTCCGACTGCGTCATTTCGCTTCACCCTGTATAACAGCCTAGGTACAAAAGATACCTAAAATAATTCAACTGACTTAAGTTCTTTATTAAATTCGAGGCTAAGTCAATTATTATCCACAATTTAGTTATATTTTTCTTTATTTATTTTGGTAGTACTGTCGTTTTACGTTGATGACGAATTGTTTGTTTATTTGTTGTTATACATTTGCAGTTTTCAAGCTGCTACTTTTCATTATCTCTGCCGTGCTGTTAATCATGGCTCCTCCGTTGCCTACTTGCAAAAAGATGAACAACGTTCAGTGATCCCTTTGTTGTGGTCGGAAGGCGTATCAGGGGCCGAAATTCTTCGAAGACTTTCGGTACAGTACGGGAACAGTATTTTACCGAACGGAGTGACTACGAATGGATTGAAAAATTCCGAAATGGTCTCACAAGTGTTAAGCACGATGAAGGGGCCGGACGACCGTTTACCGCCATAAATGAAGAAACCACTGAGCGTTGACGTGAAATGATTCTCTTAGACAGACTATTATTGACGAAGTTGCACATCGTCTGCAAATTAGTTACACTTTTGCCTACGAAATCGTCACAACAGACTTGGGTTTCATAAAGTTTGTGCAAGATGGTACTAAAACGACTCACACAGTTGCATAAACAAACGCGCTTGGACGTATGCAGAAAATATTTTGATCGCTGTGGTAACGAAGGCGATAACTTCTTAGACATGGATCGGTCATTACGAGCCGGAGAGTAAACGGCAGGGTATTGAATGGAAACATCCAAATTTCCCGTGCAAGAAATAGTTCAAGACTCCACAGCCCGCAGGAAAACTGAAGCTTACTGCTTTTTTGGGACGCACAAGGTCTAATACTGGAACATTATGGGGAAAGTGGCACAACAATAAACAGTGTACGTTACAGTGAGATGCTTACTGCTAAGCTAAGGTCTTCAATTCGTAGGAAACGCCGAGGATTGCTGTCAAAAGGTGTTGTGTTGTTGCATGACAATACCCGTCCCCTACTGCTGCCAACACTGCTGAAACGCTCCAGAAACTCAAATTTTAAGCACTGGACCATCCTCCATATAGTCCCGATCTTGCCCCTTCTATCACTTGTCTGGTCAACTCAAACAGGCATTATGCGGCCGTCGATTTGCCTCGAACGAGGCAGTGAAAGAAGCGGTGCATTCCTGGCTCGCAGCTCAACCGAGAACCTTCTTTTATGAGGGCATCAGGAGGCTTGTACAACAATGGACCTAGTGCCTTGAAAAGCAAGGAGACTATGTCGAAAAACGGTGTTCTGCTGTTTCCTATTTGATTACAACAAAATTTTATAACTACTTCGAGGATAGAAATCGACTTAACCTCGTAATGCTATCCTTGCGTCTTTATTCCAAGTATTTTATTGTCATTATTTCTTGTGTATGTAGCTATCGAAGGCACACAGACATTAAAGCTATCATTCTTCCATAGCTATACATTGTGGTTCAGAAGTGGTGGTCAACAATTCACGCATTGAAAGTGGCCGCCAAAAATAGCTAAAAAGCCGGCCGTTGTGGCCGTGCGGTTCTAGGCGCTTCAGTCTGGAACCGCGAGACCGCTACGGTCGCAGGTTCGAATCCTGCCTCGGGCATGGATGTGTGTGATGTCCTTAGGTTAGGTAGGTTTAAGTAGTTCTAAGTTCTGGGGGACTGATGACCTTAGATGTTAAGTCCCATAGTGCTCAGAGCCATTTGAACCATTTGAATAGCTAAAAAGCTCCAACAAACATGGGTTGCACATATGAACCTTTATTGAGATACAACAAATTTTCTGTTGAGATTCATCAGCTTCTACGAATACATGCCATCTCTGAATGTTAAAGTAGGTGTTCGAAATGTTGTCCAAGCATACAAATGCAGCACTGAACGCGTCTCTGAAATAAGTTGCGAATGATCTCAGGCAGTCCTGTGCAAATTCTGTGAAAGCTGAAAGGCTACTTCAATTCACAAACGTAATTCCTCAAGAGAGTTGACCTCGGTAGCGTAAATCTGCCTCCTGCTATGTCTTCACACACAGAAATCCATGGGATTTATATCCGGAGACCTTGTAGGCAACGACACAGGCCCTCCTCTACGTACGTAAAATTGACCATACGTCCGAGATAGAAGGCGGTGCACTCGCTGGAAGAGCAGTCCGCAGAAACGACATGTACTGCTTCCAGTTAGTATCTGTGGTAGGAAGTGCGGTCCAGTGATGCGGTCTCTGAGCAGTCCTGCGCTCACATACAAGGAATAACGCTGCTGATGTGGTGATACATGAGTTGTATTAGGATTGACAACGGCCCAAATATGACAGTTATGGTAGTTAAAAATACCGTCAAAAGTAAATCCAGTCTCACCCGTGATCAGAATACTGCTTACAGACAGAGGATTCTGGGTAAACTGTTGTTGCACCCATTGGCAAGAATTTTCTCTAGGAGGGAAGTCTGTGTTGTTCATAGCTTGCACTCGCTGGAGACGATATGGATAGAGTACATTCCAATGTAAAATCCGCCACGAACTTGTATGACTCGGGATACACTCTTGAGTAGCAATCCTCCTTGTTGAAGTACTCTGACGTTCGTGTACAATGCGTAACGCTCTTTCCTCATCACCGGATGTTATGGATCTAGGTCGACCTTCACGCACATGGTGTGGGAAACGCCCGGTTTCTCTAAGGCAGTGTCGTAACCGGCTGAATGTTCCTCCGTCGGGCTGCCTGCAGAGAGGAACAGCTTCTTCAAACAATCGTGCAGCCTCAAGGGCACTGCAATTTTCTTTGCCATACAGGAAGTGCATATCAGCATACTCTTCGTTAGACCAACATCTATTCAAGGTGCCTTTACGTTAGTAACTGATGGTCATGCTGGTACGGCCCAGTGCACGGACGGGGAAAGGGAAGTAGTTGCACATGCATAAACAAACAGATAGTCCATTCCAAACCTCGAGATACCAACGTAAATACGCAGTAATCAGATACCTCGGCAACGGTTTATTGGAACTTTTTAGCTACCTTTCGCTTCTACTTTCCTATTGTGAATTATTAACCATCACTTCTGAAACACTCTGTATATGCCTTGCTCAGTCATGCAGTGGAAAGTGTCCTCCTCCACACTCTTCACATTGGTTTGGAGAATATAGATGCATGTACTTTGGTATCACGTAAGCATGGAGACAATACCTGCAAGGCAATTCCTTTTTCACTTACCTTTAATATTGGTATGGGTATGACAATATTCCTTGACCGGTCTGGCAGTATCGACTATGTTTTCTGTGTGTCATCTCTTGCAGTGTCTGTACACTTGTTCTTACGACTTCCTTTGGCTGTCATTACGACTTATTTACAGTACAAAGCTCTGTTACAGCACAAAATAGTAAGATGTAGAAATTATTCAAATTTCGTTGAAGCTCATTCACAGGCAAAATCAAGCCATGCCAGAGACAGAGGATGAAGCAGGAAGCGATCACTGACGTCCCATATGCGTCAGGTCGTCAACACATTACCACACAATCTGTAGAGAGAGAATATGCATTCAATAGGAAGGAGATTGCAACAGAAAACCGAAGGCAAAGGGTCGAGCATATTTATTTGCTCACATGAAATGTTTCAAGTAACCGCATCTCTTTCGTTAGAGCACATAGCGAGGAACTGACGATCAGTTAACAGCCTGTTAAGCGAATATAGCAAAATAAGGACACTTGCGGTCATTACAAACCGACCTTGCATCACAGCCTCATTCTAGCTCCCATTAAATAGCTCTCCAGCTCTAACCATCAGTTGATCATTGAGATCGATGGCATTCATAGTGGTGGCACTCGATTCCATGATTACGATACTGTAGCGAAACTATGCCGCAGATGCTCCAGTATATGAAGCAGCTGAAGATGTGATCGAAATGATGGCCTTCATCTGATGTACCTCATGCTGCTCTATGCCCACCATATGTTGAGGACTGAAATGACTGTGATCCGATGACACATCACATTAGGGTGCTGTCAGCAATGAACTTCAACGCAGAGCCAGCAACAAGTTTTTTAGGGGCCACGTTCCTTTGCAACATACAGGTGTCTCTGGGTGCTGAAACCGACCACATGACTACCGACCCAAGGTACCTCGCGGATAGGTCATCAAAGGGTCATAGTATAATTCGGAGTGAAACCGACTACATTTCTACAGCTAACCCGAGACGATTTCGCGCTGAGCGACGGGCGCACCTGGTCGCAAGCAACCTGCCACAGAAAGTGGATCGCTAAAGCTCCTCCGGGTGTGCAAATGCCTGGCTGACTCTACAGACATTAGTCAGAATCCAGCACATAGCTGAATGAGCAACAGCCGAAGCTGGTGCGGAAGGACAACGACTGTTTAATAACAATAAATGATATATACTAAGAATAAATGATTGAACTCTAATACGGTATTCCTAGCGTCGTTGAAGTTTCTCAGTTTCACAACAGCTCTCCTAACTTGACGAAGAGGGGTCTCTGCTCGACCCTCTGTAGCTCTAAAATATGTGCAAATGTGTGTGAAATCTTATGGGACTTAACTGCCAAGGTCATCAGTCCCTAAGCTTATACACTATTTAACCTAAATTATCCTAATCGGCTAATCCCGCGTGGCCTCTGTAGCTCTTCATACTGTCCAATAACCTAGTATAATGTGGTTTTAGAGTGAAGCACTGTAGCTTGTCTAATGAGAGAAGGCTATGCAGAATGATAAATTGTAAAATTTAAACTTTCACGACCGATATTGTAACAAAAAATATTTCTGCCTGTTATACCGTGGTCGGAGGGATTACACTTTAAAACCAGACGTTTCGTGCCTACCTGTGGAGGACATTTTATAGTGGCTCGTGACTATTTTGAATGTTCCATTCACACCCTGGCTCGCTACGATCCCCCTTGAAAATATCCTCCGCAGATAGGGACGAAACCTAAGGTTTTAAAGTGAAATCCCTTCGACCACGGCATAACAGGCGGAAATATTTTATTAATTGAGACTGATAATGTCTTTATTAATTTCATTTCTTCGTTTAGTTTTTGTGTCGAATCACGACCTGCGACGTGCTCGGATGGAGGTTGGCCAGCAGGTGCCGTAACTTGTTGCTGTAGCTTGGCGCCTCTAGGGCACGTGACATTTGTGGCGGAAACAGTGCGCCTGTCAGAGCGCTTGTGGCAGAAGCAATTGGTGACAAAAAGCCACCTCCTCTGTAACACAAACCTAGCGACTAATAATCTAAATTTGTAGGACTACCTTCTTCTGTCAGTGTTACTCGCTAGCATATTGGGCCCTCGCAAATTAAATCAATGAAACAAAGTAACCAAGCTGATAAACTACCTAAATTACATAAACGTTATGAAATCTTGTAACGCTTATTGCTGAGTCATTTTAAAATTTATATAAACCCACAAAACTTTTTTGTGTTTATTATGAGACAACTCACTCAGAATTTTGTATTCGGTGACGCTACGACTACATAATGTCTGCAGCCAAGAAAATTTTCGATGGGCGATGTTCAACCGTCTGAAAATTAACTAAATAAACAAGTGAAAGCTAGATAAGAACATTAACTATGAATGGCGCCACATTTCAAGAGGTTGATACACACACCAAATGGATAGCAAAATTAGCTACATAAGCAACACGTACCAACAAACCCGAAATTAGCAGCGATAGTTTCTGGAACAGACAGGATCGTGGCCACTAATTCGACTGTACCCATAACTTATCTCCTCTTCATGACAATGATGTCACTTAAACTAAGGCTTTAACTCCTATGTGATTCTACTGGCACTAGGCGTAGCTAAATTTAGACCATAATGATTTTCAGGCTCTGCTCCAATTAACTCCATATAGCCCCGGCCTTCGTCGTTGCCCTGCCTACAGTCAAGGAAACATGCTTAATTTATCACTGGCTCTGCTGGTCGTAGCTTAAGACACAAGCGCTGTCCCAGGAAATGAACACCACACTGACAAAGCGCAGCCGTCGAAAACAAGGTTAACCACCTAACGGTATTCGTCATGCATTTTCAGAACACACAACAACGAAACTCAAACTCTAGTACTCCACTCGTCGTTACATCTGAGCGCAAAGGAATCGGTATGTGCGCCATATGCGACTAAAACTACTTTCGACAGTTCTACTCAGTCATTTACATTGAAACCACTGAACGAAAACGGTGCGGACCAAGAAAATAACTTAAACGTGAACATTCAAGATCATTCAAGGAGAACGAGATCGAGCAACCAATAATAATACGCCACAGTGCTGCTACAGCTTCCTTCGGACACGATTCCGTCACAAATGACGTCTTAGATAGATACAACCATGAAAGCTTGACCGTGAGACGATTTAACTGTACATGGCACGACGATTTTAACCCAAGCTACCACTCACAAAGCAGTGAACAAATGCTTAAAACAATAAATCAACCTCTAACCTTACACATTAAGCACATCCATCAACTAGAAAAGTACTGGACGTTACATCACAGCACTGTTCTGCAACCAACGTGGCCATAGAAAGACTGCCACAGTAGTATCTCCCTAGATAACCACACGTTTCACCAGCACCAAGGAAAAACCAGTCACCCGATTGCCGGATGCGGCCAATGTTTCCAGCGAGCTCCGCACTCTTGAACCCCACGAAAGGAATTAACTCCGTCTTCGGCTTGGTTACCACTCAGGTCGCGACACCAGGCGAGAGACAGCGCATCTCGCAGTAAGAACGTTGCACGTTTTCATATTTCCGAAGATATGAGATTCACTCGGAACAATACTCTGAGTAATTCTGTCCAACGTTGGCTCTAGTTGAATCTTTTGCTAGCGCAAGTAAGCAGCACGCTTTGAACAGCGCCTCTACACGCCGCCATTATCTGAATGTAATATTTTTTTGACAATTGTCAAATATCATCTGACAGTATAATGCTGAACAATCGAAATTTTGAGAAGAATATAGATCAAGCAGGGGAAGAGGGGAGTTACATCAGCACATCCATTTACCAGCCAAGAGTCACAGACGCTAAAAGTAAAAAGAAACGAAATGTGGAAGCCAAGTGATGCGAGGAGAATAATCTGAATAGTATATACGACAGGAGAGTAGTAAAATATAACAGTAGACGTGCTGAACTATGAGATACCAGCAGAAGGAGGTTGTGTAAGTTTTCTGTTTAAATGGTGTAGAATCAAACCATGGGCTGGACTGTGCGACACGTGATATGATTACAAATTGAAATGAATTTACAAATAAGAGCAGAAGGAAATCGCACAGCCACTGAATACAACACGCTCTATAAATGGAAATAGTGAGTAGAAAATGATGAAAAATTATCTCGTTCTGGTTCCTAGAACTGCAGTCTATTCGAATTTACACCATGCTCTCCACACTTCACATCTACTTCCTGGAACAGCTTTAAACGTAAATTATTTATGATTGGTAACATCCGCTACAGTTGGAATAAATTTTTAATAAAAAAAAAAAAACAAGAGAACTTGTAGTGGTACTTTAAAGAACATACAACATATTCGCACAGAATGTCAATGCGAGTCAACTAAGAGAGATTGACGTAAGATTCTCAGAAATATGGCATGTAAGAGTTTCAGCTCACATAATCCTAGGCTAGACGGAAAATCTGTCGAAAAGCAGGGCCTACACAAAAACACATTAGCTACTCATTACTAAACAGTGCAGGCACCGCAATTAAATCAAAAGATGAACTAATAAACAACCCGCTTCCCATAAACCGCAATACAAATTTACAGTTTCGTAGGCTTATGGCTATCACCAACCTGCTCCCGAATTAAGCGAGATAGCCAGGCTTTCATCCAATGAAACCGGGAGAAAATGTATACATTGTCTCTGCACCTACATGCGTCTGTGTGTACACGAAATGTTCCTTTATATAAAGATTATGACTCACCAGTACTATATACACAACCGTCCAGTGCCGCACGAACTACACACCATTGTTTAAATGGCAGGGGACAGGTAGCAGTAGCGTCAGGTAAACGATTTCACTAGTCACGCCATCCCATGAATAACCTCCAATCTGTTATCCCCGTAATCGTCGAATCTAAAACCTCTAAAAATGACACCACTGCCATCATTCACACTCTGCTCATGTGCTACAGAGGCACATAACCCCACTTTCTATGAACCTATTCCAAAACCGACAGCTGTTACGGAAATTAAACAGCGGAGATAACACCTATAATGCCTTTCAAGAAGTCATTTATCATAGCGTGACAGTATACACAAAATTATCACTAAGAAGTACACATTCTGAACCTTCAGTAAACAAAATTAAATTGAACAAACCCTATAGAAAACTTATTATAACCACCATCTCAATACACTTCACCAGAACAACAGCTGCATCAATAAAAACGTAGGAATGCAAATTACGAATCATTGATACAAAGAAAGCAATACATTATAAGGTAGCCCCCAAACAGAGGCTCCAGTAACCAACATGAACCCTGTGAATACACAAATTCAGGGGCTGTGCTGCGATCCGCAGGCTAAAAACAGCTTGTTCTTGTACAATGAACTTTACTTATTTAATTCCGTATTTGGAAACCGCACCGGGATGATGTATCATATACAAAGCATAAAAAAAGCAGTGGCTTTCCCTCGTGCCTAAATACATACCCACGGCGTAAAGAGCAGTAGCACGACTTGCAAAGAGAACAGACGTGGTACTAGTAAGTGGGAAATGGTTCAAATGGCTCTGAGCACTATGGGACTTAACTTCTGAGGTCATCAGTCCCCTAGACACATATTTTTTATAGAAAAAATAGATTGTTCTACTGAAATGCAATACCATGTGAATATCCATATAAATAAAAATGATTGTTTCTTTGTACATTAGTTAACTTTTGTGAGTGGTTCACCTTAGGTTCCTAGTCCCCCCCCCCCCCCTCCCCTCATCACTCATCCCTCCAACAATTGAGCAAGACCAGCACTCTTACTTGAGGAGATATGATGTCATAAGCAATGAGGTGCTATCACTCGAAAAAAACTCAGATTTATGAATCCACTATTAGAAAATAAGAGCACTTAGCGAGTGGCAACAAACTTTAAACAATTTCTAATTTCAAACCCTTACGAAAAATTTTGTTGCTGACACCCCCGACAAAATGATACAAGGAAGAAAACTTATCGCTTACTACATTGTCGCTGTACATATCGTAAAGCTGCCGCATCAGGCATGACGTTTTACTGTATTATTTCGTTAGTACTAACTGTATTTGTAACATATTTTGCGTAAAATATCCACATATATCACTAAATGTACCGGGCAATTGATATCACCGTACGAGATACAGCTCAGGAGACATGACGACATAAACAGTGCGATGCGTGAGAAACTACCGCTCCAGGCGTGAGGTTTCGCTTTATTACTTTTATACTACAAAAGATACTAGCAGCGTACTTCGCAAATGTACTAAATAGAGGACGAATATAAAACCACAGGCTAGAGGCCAGAGAAAGGAGGTAAGGGGAGATGGACAGAGATGGGGGAGGGGTTTAGTGGACGTATGGAGAGGGAAGGAAGAGACGGACAGAGAAAGTGTTGGAAGATGGAGAGAGAGAGAGTTGGGGCGAGGACATGCACAGGGAAATGTGTAGGAGGTGATGAATAGAAATAGGGAAAGAACAGGAGGAGATGAAAAAAGAGAGGGCACGAGGAGATGGACAGAGAGAAGGAAGAAGATGGAAATTATCAGGAACATCCAATACCTGTACATATTTAGCAATTGTGGAGCATGGCTGGGTCCGATAGCTATTTATAATTATTAAGTATGTCCTTCTCCTTTAATTCAATTTTTCATTAAGTGCACTCTCAGGATACTTTTTTATTGTATTTTAAAGAAATATTGGACAGGAAAGAATGTAAAAAATTAAATTAAAATTGTGAATAATTGTAGTTAAGAAGAATATATATATGGTTTTGGAATCGGTGATTGAGATTGACATAGATCTGTTCCAGCACAGAGTGGAAAAAATGAATTTAGCCCAAAAAATATCTAATGCGTATTAAGAGAGACAATCTTCCCTGGGTGTGGATGGTATGATCTAGGTTCCTATTTTGAAGTGCACATTCTGCGCTATTCTTACTTTCGTGTGCTGAAAAGTAGCGCCTCCAAGTCTTTATCTGAAAAATCTGAACGCTTTTTATATAAAACATACTTTATTAACATCCTATATCTTCATTCCACATGTCTACATACTTGCAGGGCGCCAAATTAAAGCCTGTAAGACGGCGGAGTGTAACGTAACTATGTCGGTGAGTGTGCTGCAATCTGGTTTCGAATTAGAAGAGTTCGTCCACACATGGCATCATAAAGGATCTCCTTCAGCATGAGAATGCCAAACCACATGTGAGCTGCGACATCTGTAACAATTCGACGCCTTGGATTCACTATCACGGATCATCTTCGATAGAGTCTCAACTTCGCCCCATCCGATTTTCATTTGTTTCTCTTTGATAGTGAGGAAGCGGTAACAGAAGATGTCAGGTTGTGGATCCGTCAGCGAAGTCCAAAAATGGTTCAAATGGCTCTGAGCACTATGGGACTCAACTTCTGAGGTCATTTGTCCCCTAGAACTTAGAACTAGTTAAACCTAACTAACCTAAGGACATCACAAACATCCATGCCCGAGGCAGGAATCGAACCTGCGACCGTAGCGGTCTTGCGGTTCCAGACTGCAGCGCCTTTAACCGCACGGCCACTTCGGCCGGGAGCGAAGTCCAACGTCGAACAGTGACAGTATCTCGCATTGGGAGAAATGTGTTCGTCACCATGGTGGCTATGTTGAGAAACGGATATGTAGAGGTGGAAAATGAACAAGTCGAATGTTAATAGAATTTGTTTTATTTAAAAAGCTTTAAGAATTTTCACTTAAAAATATTCGGAGACATCGCTTTTCAGTAGGCTCTCGTAGTTTGCCCAACGTGTAGTAGAAGTCTGAGCTACAACATGTAGCTAAATATTTCTTTTCAGTCTCTCATATTGAAGAGCAGGGATTGATGTCTGCGTCCTCAGTTTCGCTCACAACTCGTCGTTGGTATAGATGCAACACGAGTGAGAGAGAGCCCTGTTGTATGTCTGCAATAAACGACAGTGTCGGCCAGTGTTGGGGAGGTTCAGAGGCGGACATCTCGAGGCCATCAAAGGCAGTTCCTCAACGTCGACGCCTGCCTCCAGTGCACGTGGCCCACTCAACGAGATTGGAAATAAGCTGCGGGCGCGCGCCAAGTGTGGCACGGCACGCTAAAGGCACTCCAGCCAATAGCCTGCGCTGTGCCGCGCAACAGGCCTGCAAAATTGCGTCTCCGGTGATTTTTCAGGCGCTAATGTGACGTCCCTCCTGTATACGGTGGTCGTCGTGTGCCGCGGGACGGTATATGCCGGAGGGGCAGATGGCGTGAATGGCAGATACACCGTAACTAAGATGGAGGCTGCAACCCGAAATTTCGCATAACCAGGCCTGTTAGAAGACGAGTAGCTGATTTTTCATTATGACCATGGGAATGTTACGTAACGCATAAACACACCAAAGCTGCCACGTTGAGAAAGTGGACATCATAAAACTAGTAATCTATTAACTGATGTGAAAGGGATATATCGTGGCAGCAAATTGCCAAAATCCGGCAGTTAGCCCGAAATGTTATGGAACACTTTATTACTCACTGATTTATTGCCCATGGCATTACCTGGCAGATGACAAGTAACATTTTATGGAAGTAAGAACGAAGTACACTGCGTACTTCAATCACAAAATCTTTTTTTAATTAAATCGCATACTTCTCTTCAAAAACTTACGATTTGTGGCAGAGCGTACGTATGGCTCTACTACTTCCTCCCTCTTTCTCTGTTCCGTTCGCGAATGGTGCGTCGGAAGAATTCTGTCGGTAAATCTCCATAAGCATTATTTAACGTCGTTGTCGTTTTTTCAGACGTTTCTGAGAGAAAGTAAAATATTGATCTAATCTTCTTGGATTGTACGCACTAGTAATTGCCACATTAAACAACTCTATGATGTCCGAGGCCTCTCTTGTAGCGTTTTCCTTTACGCTTACTAAGCTATCTCCTGTCGAACCGTGGCGCTCTTCGTTGAATCTTCTCTATCTCTTGTATTACCCAAACAACCAAGGACCCCAGGATGATGAACAATACTAAAGAATTGGCCGAAATAATGTTTATGGGTTCATTTCATTAATTTTCTTCCAATGACTCTCTGCTTAAAATCTGCTTTCCCTATAACTAGTTTTATATTATCATTCCACTTTACATCATTCCAGAGGGTTATTCCTACATGCTTCCTCTTTCCAGTAATTTACCGACAGGAGCGAAAATGAACAGTCTTGAATCTCATTACCTACTTACGCGCCATATGCTACATTTATTATGCTTCAGTGTCAACCGTCGCTTCATGGAAGAATCTCCTATGTTTCGTTGCTGGCTTTAGCTGTTGCTTCTGGCCTTCCTCCAGCCAATGCCATTTTCAGCTTACACTTCCTCTTAGCTTACAACGTTACCCACTAGCTCACCACATTACAAATGGTAACAATCGCACTACTTCGGAATTTTGGAACAGTGTTTACAAAGGTAGAATATAAATTAGTTTGGCAGACAATTTGATTAATCTAAACGAATTATTTCCTCTGCGGGACGTGGGACCCTGTACTCTCCCACATAAAAAAACAACGTTCTTCGGTGCAGCCAGCACGAATGTTTGAATGTAGTCTTTGAGTGCGATACTCGTTACCGCCGGCGTTCTACTAAGGGCAGTGTCAACAGCCTAGTCTTGGAGGACAGCGAGTGTGGTGGACGGCGCATGCGCCGTATACGGTCCGGGGACGTCTAAAGGACTAAAACTTGCAGCCTTTGAATCACTTTTCAGCGGGTCTCAGCAGCATCGACGTTTTTCTGAAGATGGCGAACAAATGGATGGCCCAAATGTCGACTCATGTTGATCTTAGCAACCGGAAGGAAACCCGAGAAATCGTATCAGCTGCATCTACGAGGAGGATCTACTAAACGTCTGAGGAAGGAAGGAAGGGTTGTTCATTTTCTTAACAGCAATACGTCTGATAGAATTATTAGTGTGCCACCCAACTATTGACTAGGGACCATGCGTTTTACTATGGAGTACAGGATATTATTTCCAAGGATTTATTTTACTTGCTTTTGGAACTTTCATCGCAGTATTCAAGATATGTGTAAGTTCATTGATCCACATGGGAAGTATCGGGTAGGGCACGTAGGAGTACTGTTACCAGACATTCCTTTACATTTGAATGGCTTCTTTCTCGTCTTACATCATCAGAAATGGCTACATGGTGATGTTCTGTGATTAATGTTTCTTTTAAAGAGTTGGATAGACCCACAGTGGCGGTGTTAGTGAAGAATTAAATTTTGCTCTCACTCCAAGAATATTTCCTGAACAGCAAACAGAGTTCCTACAGACAAGGTGGAAGAAATAAGACAAGAAGTGTCCCACACTTCACATCGTGCTCAGTGATCGCGGGATAACATCTCTTCTGCAGAGAAAGAGGGCAGCTATTCGTTCCTTAAAGAATGATGATGACGGAGTAGTTTCACCAGCTGCCGGGAGAATGCCATGGTTATTTTAACGTGGGATAATTACTTCCTTAGAACAGATTCAGTACTCAATGACTCAGTTTGTAGAAGACTTTGCAGCAACGCCACAGAAAGGATGCACGACAGGATTCTTTCAATTTTCGAAAAGAACACTTTTCTGTACCGAGGCTGCTAGATTTGTTACTGGTAGGTTTGATCATCACGCGAGTATTGCGAAAATGCTTCTGGAACTCAGGTGGGAGTCTCTAGAGGAAAGGAGGCGCTCTTTTCGTGAATCGCTACTGAGAAAATTTAGAGAACCAGCATTTGAGGATGACTGCAGTACAATTTTATTGCCGCCAACTTACATTCCGCGCAATGACCACAAAGATAAGATAAGAGAGATTAGGGCTCGTACAGAGGCATATAGGTAGTCATTTTTCCCTCGTTCTGTTTGAGAGTGGAACATTGAGAGAAGATGCTAGTTGTGGTACGAGGTACCCTCCGCCACGCACCGTATGGTGGATTGCGCAGTATGTGTGTAGATGCAGATGTAGTGGTACGGCTACGGTGGTCGTAGCCAGCAGTCAGCCCTGAAACAATGCGGGGCCGCTCTTGGTTTGATGTGACACAGTGGAGCGACATAGCTGAGTGGGTCGCCACGTCGAGGCCACGTTGGCTGCGGAATAGACAAAATAATATTGCTGTTTGAAGGATTTTGTGTTTTTATATTTTTCTCTAATATAAGTTTATTTAAATGTTGTAAAACTGTCGGTCCCCTTGATAAGAGACTGGTTGTATCCCTGTAATGAATAATATTTTGTGAAATTTCGATATTTCAGTATAAAGCTTAAATTCAGTTCAGGTATAATTTCACTAGCTGCGCCTAGCACTGATTTTTTACGTTCAGAAATTCGTAGACAAACAGTCTATTTTTCTTAAGAATTTACGTTTTAAATTCCTATGTGTATCATATTTCACGGACTAATTGCCGGTGTCTCTAGTCTATAAATTCATTAAAATATCTGTTTAATTTTTCACTTTATTGTTACATTTTAGTAGTCTGAATATCTATGCTGATAGCAGTGAGCCGGCCGCTGTGACCGAGTGGTTCTAGGTGCTTTAGTCTGGAACCACGCGACGGCTACGATCGCATGTTCGAATCCTGCCTCGGGCATGGATGTGAGAGCTGTCCTTAGGTTAGTTAGTTTTAAGTAGTTCTAAATTCTAGGGGACTGATGATCTCAGATGTTAAGTCCCATAGTTCTCAGAGCCATTTGAACCATTTGATACGAGCGAACAGTGATATTATGCTATTACGTTATGTTAAATAAACTTTGTTGGTCATAATCTTCTATAGGTTTGGTTCTTTCACTCGCCGCAACCTTGAGACATGTTAACAACACATCAAACACATTGTTGGAAGATCACGCAACAAACTACATCCAGTTGCTGCCATTCCACCTAGGTTGATGGCCTGCCAAAACACGTACAAGAAAGGGGTTCACTTATTCCTACAGTCAGTAATATGGTTGCTCCGACTTACATCCTAGTGAACTATTTAACATACGTTCTTAGCCTATATGTTATTAAGTGTGAACACCGTATCTGGAATTTGGTGAATTTTATTCGGTGGTTTCGGTCTTTGATGTTTAGTCATTTGAATTTACTGCTTAATATTGATGTATCTATATAAGGTGCCTTGAGGGTGGTTAGTGATACATTCGATGGAGAATTGGTGAAGCTTTATCGTAATGAGCTGACATCCACGTATTTTCATTTAATGACAATGTTTTGAACAGACTGAAAGAGTGGCTACGGGTAGCCCTTTATCGACAATTTATTCACGGAGGACCTCGAATACAGAGGACTGAGGACTTCAGTATTGTAACCAACGTCCTTCTGGAAATACATTGATGATACCTTCTGTCTCTGGCCTCGTCGATGCGATACTTTCAACAGATTTTGAGAGCGCTTCACTACTTCCTCCAAGTATTAAATTTACCATGAGGGTCGAAAATGATGGGAGGCTTCCATTTTTGGGTGGCATGGTTTACAAAAAACTTCATGGAACTCTGGGACATAGTATTTACCGAAAGCCGACACACACAAGCGGTATCTGAATGATGAGAGTTGTCATTCCGCACGACGGCGTTCTTAGGATTCTAGTACGCAGAGCATATGGCATTTCCTACGTGGCAGTTTTACCCACGGGCTTGCACATTTGATGGCTGTGTTTAAAAGAAATAGATACTCCTAGTAGCAGATTCGACATAGTATGGAGTTGGGACCATCCCCCTGGATGCATGTAGTGGAGTATGTATCTGTGGTCCTTCTTCCTTATCCTGGGTCCATATCGTATGAGGCTGGAAGAATATTAAGGTGTTTTAAGATTTAGAGTGTACTCCGTGCATCATCCAAGAGCAGCGCATTACACGGCTCTGCCAAACATGATTTGGCCCTAACAAAACTCGGCATATATCAAATACCGAGTTATTGTGGAAAGGCTTACATCGGACATTCTATTCACATAGTTCATTACAGGCGCGTGAAATATCGCCTATACATGAGGCTACAGCAGCCTGAAAAATGGGTGGTAGCAGAACATTGCTTATATGAGTGATAGTGCATGAAATTTGACGGGGTTCTGTCAGTTGCCAGTACTTCTAAATTCTGGAACAGTGTATGTAAAGAGACAGTTGAAATCAGATGCTCAGAAAAATCGATTACAGATAAGGGTTTTCCTCTTAGCCAAACGTAGAACGCTGCACTATCCCACATCAGCAGACAATGTTCTTCGGTGCAGCTTGAAAGTAGTCTTCGAGTGCAGAGTGTAGCTACTGCCAGTGTTCTACTAAGGGCGCCGGTACCAGCACAGTCATGGATGCCAGCGATAGCGGTGAGTGGCACATTTGCAACGTACGATACAGTGGTCTAGGTACAACTACGACTTACATCCTTGGTATCAGTTTTCAGTGGGACCCAACATGAGCAGCGTTCTTCTAAAGATGGCCGACAAGTGGATCGACTCATGTTGATTTAAGGGTTCGGCATGAAACACAAGGAGACTATCAATGGTGCTAGAACACTTTCTCACATTATTTTCATTTATCTATACACAATACTGATCCATTTCCGCCACTATTTCATGGTTAAATTTATTTATATCGTACTGGGCAAATTTGCTAGGTGATATATACAGGGTGGTCCATTGATAGTGACCAGGACAAATATCTCACGAAATAAGCATCAAACGGAAAAACTACAAAGAACGAAACTCGTCTAGCTTGAAGGGGGAAACCAAATGGCGCTATGGTTGTCCCGCTAGATGGTGCTGCCATAGGTCAAACGGATATCAACTGTTTTTTTTTTAATAGGAACTCCCATTTTTATTTCATATTCGTGTAGAACGTAAAGAAATATGAATGTTTTAGTTGGACCACTTTTTTCGCTTTGTGATAGATGGCGCTGTAATAGTCACAAACGTGTAGGTACGTGGATCCACGTAACATTTCGCCAGTGCGGACGGTATTTGCTTCGTGATACATTACTCGTGTTAAAATAGACCGTTTACCAATTGCGGAAAAGGTCGATATCGTTTGATGTATGGCTATTGTGATCAAAATGCGTAATGGGCGTGTGCTATGTATGCTGCTCGGTTTCCTATACGACATTATCCATGTGTCCGGACCGTTCGCTGGGTAGTTACGTTATTTAAGGAAACAGGAAGTGTTCAGCCACCTGTGAAACGTCAACCACGACCTGCAGTAAACTATGATGCCCAAGTAGGTGTTTTAGCTGCTGTCGCGGCTAATCCGCACATCACATTTTGATCACAATAGCCATACCTCAAACGATATCGACCTTTTCCGCAATTGGTAAACGGTCTATTTTAACACGAGTAATGTATCACGAAGCAAATACCGTCCGCACTGGAGAAATGTTACGTGATACCACGTACTTACACGTTTGTGACTATTACAGCGCCATCTATCACAAAGCGTAAGAAGTGGTCCAACTAAAACATTCATATTTCTTTACGTTCTACACGAATATGAAATAAAAATGGGGGTTCCTATTAAAAAAAAAACACAGTTGATATCCGTTTGACCTATGGCAGCGCTATCTAGCGGGACAACCATAGCGCCATTTTATTTCCCTCTTCAAGCTAGACGAGTTTTTTCCTTTGTAGTTTTTTCGTCTGACGCTTATTTCGTGAGATATTTGGTCCGGTCACGATCAATGGACCATCGTGTATATATAAAACCTATCAATGTGTGTGTTGTTGAATGGAATGTGAATGTGGGGTTTTATTACTTTAATTTAATTTGATTTTGGTTTCACTGCAAAGATAGCAAAGCCATGGATCGTTCTTACATTTTACTGACACAAAACTGTAGCGTGGTATCCTGTATGATTATTGAAATTACTTAGACGAATCCATTCTCAAAAGCAGTTACTCATTATAGGCTACATACATACACAAAGAAGTATTTCATCACTTTCAATACGCATGGACCTGCGTGTGATTTATTTTCGTTTTAGTGCAGGCCAAGTATGCGTGCTATTGCGAGTAACATAAATCGCCTGTGTACATCTTTAAGTACTTTAGAAACATCAGTTTCCCATAACCATGAAAGAAAGAAATGATATCGCCAATCTCCAACGTCTCCTGTGGAGAGAACGGGAAAATCATTACGATAATTCGAAATTACCACTTACTGGCGGCCAATTGTCGCCGTCCAGCGATGTTCAGCTTGATGCCGGAGCAGCGTCTGAAATTCTTCTAAAAATGATGGGACAAGCAAACGATATATGTGGTGCAGGTTACAGTTAAAATTAACAACATCAATACTTCAGACATATATTGGAGTTCACTGCTCAAATAATAAAATATGAAGACACCTTATTATGTAGATTGCGCACAGTCGAGTCCTATAAGAATAAGACAAAGCTACAGAGGGTCTGGTGCTTTATGTTGCACGCTGATACCAAAAATAACAAAGATAATAACAATATTTATGTTAAAGATAATAGTTTTTCCTTATAATCGCTTTCAGTAGAGTTTCTTTTACACATGACAAAAGACATTGCTTAATATCGTGGAAAAATGTTTAATAATTTATAGTACTAATAATCTGGGCCATGGGAAGCCATATAGGAGCAAAGCTTCCTCGTTGGGAGGGTATCACCTGTTGTGATCTCTGGGTGCTCTTTGTCGGCAAGAGGTAGCCAGTGATTCATGCTTATAAAACAATAAACTGGTAGCCAAGATCGCAGGAATTCTTTTTATTCCATGATTACCGATTTCGGCGAAACTGAAGCCGGTAATCATGGAATAAAAACAATTCCTGCGATCTTGCTTACCAGTTTATTGTTTTACAAGCATCCAGGTCGCTCCCACACGAGCACAGGGTGCTCCCCACAAGATTCATACATAAATGAAAATGCCGTGTGGCTAGGGCCTCCCGTCGGGTAGGCCGTTCACATGGTGCAAGTCTTTCCAGTTGACTCCACGTCGGCGACTTGCTTGTCGATGGGGATGAAATGACGATGATAAGGACAACACAACACCCAGTCCCTGAGCTGAGAAAATTCGCTACCCAGCCTGGAGTCGAACCCGGACCGTTAGGTATGACATTCCTTCTTGCTGACCGCGCAGCTACCAGGTGCGTACAGTGATTCACATTAGGAACGATGAAGGTCCTCTAGGAGACGGGTTGTTTTTGCGGAAGTGAGCCAGCGGCTTGCTTTGTGTTTTTGTCGACAAAGGCAGCGCCTCTGCTAGATGTGAACGAAAGCATCCAATGCCATCCTCAGAGATTAAATGTGCATTTTTGCCTATTCTGCTAGGATATCAAAGGATGGGATAGCGAGACGAGGCCGAACCAGTGTGGCAAGATCCGTCAGTTTCACTTCAAAGTTTGTTGTACCCGGTCGAATGCAGTCGGCCCGCCATCGTGCTTGGCGGGGAGAAGCGGATCAGTTTGTTATGGAACGTCTTGTACAGCAAGTGCAGGCAACTTCTGTAGCACTGCAGCAGTCTTTTGAGGAAATAAGCTATATTCTAGGCTGTCACATATGGGGTATCTATGAAAGCAGAGAGTTGTGGTGAGTGGCCTACACCTCGTGGTTATTCGATTACCACCCGCCGTGAGGGTCTCTTGTCACATAGCTGCCGTTGGGTGGTGATGGCCGAATGGGTTCCTGATACTGAGGAAATGCAAGTGTCGCAAATGTAGTAGTGCGATCCGTATTATGAGCATCTCGCTATTACTTATTTACGCTAATTTGGCTTTAATTTGTGTCATCCTCTTCCACCGTTTGATTTCGCAAGCTGCCCCGATGAGAAGGCCTTGTTGCAATTTCTCTGTAGTGTCTACCACACTTTTTGGTGCCTACCCACAGTGTTATCGTAATTTTGTAACTTCATCTGCGTTCTGAAGATCTTTCTCCTGTTTTCATTTTTCTTTTATTTTTGTCATCCATCAGAGTAGACACACATCTCTTAATCTTAGCCTTAACCTAAATTCCAAAAGCCTTTGCATTGCCCTAAAACGTTTTCATCACTAGTCGTCCCCCTAAAAGCAAATGGGCCTGTAACCAGGTGCAAACCGAAGCGTGTTGTTCTTACTGTGACGGAGTTGCCATCATGCACAGTGGCCAAACTGAAGGATCAGTTATATAAAAAATTCTGAGAAAAGACCGAGCATTGCAGTCGTTCGCCTTGTGTGACGAAAGAATTATTTTATAATAGGCATTGCTTCTCAACTCTCACACAGAACTGGGATCCAACTTTTAACTTCCCTGAGGTACTTCCAAAATTACTTGTACAACTGTCGATTTCATCCGGTTAAAAACATGTACTGTGCTATCTCCTTCAAAATCGTGAGTCCCTTAAAAAATTTGGTGTCCGCCCCCGGTAGCTGAGTGTCAGCCCGACTGTCAATCCTTAGTGCTCGGGTTCGATTCCCGGCTGGGTCGGAGATTTTCTCCGCTCGGGGAGTGGGTGTTGTGTTTTTAAGATATTTGGTCCATCAGTGACCACATATTTTGTTTAACACGCGACAGTGTAGAAAACTGTATCTAATGCATTCTGGAAGTTAAGACATATGGCATCTCTCTGATCACAGTAATCTGCTCAAATTACAGTTTTTTGGTTGGCGCATAGTTGAAGGGTTTAAAAAGTCGTAACGGTAGCATTATGACACACTACCCTGATTACTATGACATGGAAGGGATTTTTTCTTTTTTTTTTTTTTTTTTTGTGGTCATCAGTGTGCTGACTGGTTTGATGCGGTCCGCCACGAATTCCTTTCCTGTGCTAACCTCTTCATCTCAGAGTAGCACTTGCTACCTACGTCCTCAACTATTTGCTTGACGTATTCCAGTCTCTGTCTTCCTCTACAGTTTTTGCCCTCTACAGCTCCCTCTAGTACCATGGAAGGCATTCCCTCATGTCTTAGCAGATGCCCTATCATCCTGTCCCTTCTCGTTATCAGTGTTTTCCACATATTCCTTTCCTCTCCGATTCTGCGTAGAACCTCCTCATTCCTTACCTTACCAGTCCACCTAATTTTCAACATTCGTCTATAGCACCACATCTCAAATGCTTCAATTCTCCTCTGTTCCGGTTTTCCCACAGTCCATGTTTCACTACCATACAATGCTGTACTCCAGACGTACATCCTCAGAAATTTCTTCCGCAAATTAAGGCCGGTATTTGATATTAGTAGACTTCTCTTGGCCAGAAATGCCTTTTTTGCCATAGCGAGTCTGCTTTTGATGTCCTCCTAGCTCCGTCCCGTCCGTTATTGGTTATTTTACTGCCTAGGTAGCAGAATTCCTTAACTTCATTGACTTCGTGACCATCAATCCTGACGTTAAGTTTCTCGCTGTTCTCATTTCTACTACTTCTCATTACCTTCGTCTTTCTCCAATTTACTCTCAAACCATACTGTGTACTCATTAGACTGTTTATTCCGTTCAGCAGATCATTTAATTCTTCTTCACTTTCACTCAGGATAGCAATGTCATCAGCGAATCGTATCATTGATATCCTTTCACCTTGTATTTTAATTCCACTCCTGAACCTTTCTTTTATTTCCATCATTGCTTCCTCGATGTACAGATTGAAGAGCAAGAGCGAAAGGCTACAGCCTTGTCTTACACCCTTCTTAGTACGAGCACTTCGTTCTTGATCGTCCACTCTTATTATTCCCTCTTGGTTGTTGTACATATTGTATATGACCCGTCTCTCCCTATAGCTTACCCCTACTTTTTTCAGAATCTCGAACTGCTTGCACCATTTTATATTGTCGAACGCTTTTTCCAGGTCGAAAAATCCTATGAAAGTGTCTTGATTTTTCTTTAGCCTTGCTTCCATTATTAGCTGTAACGTCAGAATTGCCTCTCGCGTCCCTTTACTTTTCCTAAAGCCAAACTGATCGTCACCTAGCGCATTCTCAATTTTCTTTTTCATTCTTCTGTACATTATTCTTGTAAGCAGCTTCGATGCATGAGCTGTTAAGCTGATTGTGCGATAATTCTCGCACTTGTCAGCTCTTGCCGTCTTCGGAATTGTGTGGATGATGCTTTTCCGAAAGTCAGATGGTATGTCGCCAGACTCATATATTCTACACACCAACGTGAAGAGTCGTTTTGGTGCCACTTCCCCCAATGATTTTAGAAATTCTGATTAAATGTTATCTATCCCTTCTGCCTTATTTGACCGTAAATAATCCAAAGCTCATTCAAATTCCGATTCTAATACTGGGTCCCCTATCTCTTCTAAATCGACTCCTGTTTCTTCTTCTATCACATCAGACAAATCTTCAACCTCATAGAGGCTTTCAATGTATTCTTTCCACCTATCTGCTCTCTCCTTTGGATTTAACAGTGAAATTCCCGTTGCACTCGTAATATTACCACCGTTGCTTTTAATGTCACCAAAGGTTGTTTTGACTTTCCTGTATGCTGAGTCTGTCCTTCCGACAATCATATCTTTTTCGATGTCTTCACATTTTTCCCGCAGCCATTTCTTCTCAGCTTCCCTGCACTTCCTATTTATTTCATTCCACAGCGGCTTGTACTTCTGTATTCCTGATTTTCCCGGAACGTGTTTGTACTTCCTTCTTTCATCAATCAACTGAAGTATTTCTTCTGTTACCCATGGTTTCTTCGCAGCTACCTTCTTTGTACCTATGTTTTCCTTCCCAACTTCTGTGAGGGCCCTTTTTAGAGATGTCCATTCCTCTTCAACTGTACTGCCTACTGCGCTATTCCTTATTGCTGTATCTATAGCGTTAGAGAACTTCAAACGTATCTCGTCATTCCTTAGTACTTCCGTATCCCACTTCTTTGGTTATTGATTCTTCCTGACTAGTATCTTGAACTTCAGCCTACTCTTCATCACTACTATATTGTGATCTGAGTCTATATCTGATCCTGGGTACGCCTTACAATCCAGTATCTGATATCGGAATCTCTGTCTGACCATGATGTAATCTAATTGAAATCTTCCCGTATCTCCCGGCCTTTTCCAAGTATACCTCCTCCTCTTGTGATTCTTGAACATGGTATTCGCTATTACTAGCTGAAACTTGTTACAGAACTCAATTAGTCTTTCTCCACATTCATTCATTGTCCCAAGCCCATATTCTCCTGTAACCTTTTTTTCTACTCCTTCCCCTACAACTGCATTCCAGTCGCCCATGACTATTAGAATTTCGTCCCCCTTTACATACTGCATTAACCTTTCAACATCCTCATACACTTTCTCTATCTGTTCATCTTCAGCTTGCGACGTCGGCATGTATACCTGAACCATCGTTGTCGGTGTTGGTCTGCTGTCGATTCTGATTAGAAGAACCCGGTCACTGAACTGTTCACAGTAGCACACCCTCTGCCCTACCTTCCTATTCATAACGAATCCTACACCTGTTATACCATTTTCTGCTGTTGCTGATATTACCCGATACTCGTCTGACCAGAAATCCTTGTCTTCCTTCCACTTCACTTCACTGACCCCTACTATATCTAGATTGAGCCTTTGCATTTCCCTTTTCAGATTTTCTAGTTTCCCTACCACGTTCAAGCTTCTGACATTCCACGCCCCGACTCGTAGAACGTTATCCTTTCGTTGATTATTCAATCTTTTTCTCACAGTAACCTCCCCCTTGGCAGTCCCCTCCCGGAGATCCGAATGGGGGACTATTGCGGAATCTTTTGCCAATGGAGAGATCATCATGACACTTCTTCAATTACAGGCCACATGTCCTGTGTATACGCGTTACGTGTCTTTAATGCAGTGGTTTCCATTGCCTTCTGAATCCTCATGTCGTTGATCATTGCTGATTCTTCCGCCTTAAGGGCCAATTTCCCATCCGTAGGACAAGAGAGTGCCCTGAACCTCTATCCGCTCCTCCACCCTCTTTGACAAGGCCGTTGGCAGAATGAGGCTGACTTCTTATGCCGGAAGCCTTCGGCCGCCAATGCTGATTATTTATCACAATTTAGGCAGTGCCGGGGATCGAACCCAGGACCGAAGACGTTTTGATTATGAATCAAATACGCCACCCCTAGACCATGGGGTACTGACCTATGGAAGGGATAGGCATACCAACTACTGTTCTGCTACTGGAATAAGCTCTGTGAAATCATCCAGTGTCGTGGTTGTGCTATATACACTGTTAACTTTACCACTGAGTATAAAGAAAAGAGCATGTGGTAAATTACTGAGATCGAGACTGGTACTCAGTGGCTTCTAATTTTTATACTACGATGCTGCTAAGAATGTGCGATAAAGGTGTCTCCTTACAATGAATTTGAAGTGGTTCCCTCTCCTGATGGACGTTCGTAGTAGAAACGTTGTTGAGGATAGATAGTATCCCATATTTCAATGTAACAGTGATATATGGCTGCCTCTTCAAAGATATGTGGCTCGATCAACTCTCTGGAACACAGACTGCGCAACACTGATACTCCCTATAGCTTAGTATACTTCTTTTCTGTAAAGAGTGTGTTATGACTAGCCTAGTACACGCATACACGGAAGTTTATTTTTCGCTTTCATATACATCTACGTTATATCATTTACGGCCGTTTAACTATACATGTATTAAAAACATATCGACACAAACTGGCTAAATAAGAACTTCAAGTCCATTATAAAACCTATCCTTTTCTATCATTGGCAGAAGTGTAATATTTTCATTTTTTACTATAGCATACCAGAAGTATTTGTGGAATGACTGTTTTGATTGGAAGAATTTATGTGGCTATTTGTTCAACTCGTAGCTACTCATTAGTGTCTTCGAGTGAAACACAATCCACTTTAAAATACAAAGTGGAGGAAAATTCTTAATAATGTCGGGGACTTCATTTTCTATCTAAATTCCATAATTCTTATTTTATTTTCATGGTTTCCATATGAATAAAAATTTCGCACACTGAATTTCAAATGACACTTCTTTGACTTCACCCAATGAGATTTAATTACAAAAACCATCGCCTTTTGGCCACAAATAAAGGAGGCGATCAAATGAAAACAAGACAGAGGAAAAAAAAAACATAAGTGAACTCGTCATTTTATTAAAGTCGTCACCAGAAGTATTAGTACGTCTGTTCCACCTGAGATAAGACGGCCAATGCCTTCATGGGAGAATATCTTCCACGTTAGTCTTTCTTCAGGACCCCAGAAATATTGAAATTGCCTAGGCACAGCTAGGGTCTCTATTTAGTGTGTGTAAGGTATCCCTTGCGAAACTTCCATAGTACAGTCGAAACAACCTTGACAACATGTGGGCGGGCTTTATCCTGCAACAGAAAGATGTCGGCCATCAACATTACTGGCCGTTTGTACTACGCTGAAGATGCTTCATTGGGAAGCCCTTATGTATCATCCGTACAGTCCATTTCTCTCCCTGAAGAAAGATATTTGTGAACGTCGATTTGCTTCGGAATAGGTACACGTCTATGTGGAATCTTGGTTCCACAGAAAACCGCAAAGATTTTTTCCATGAAGCCGTTGACCATGTTGTTTCGCGGTGGGGTAAATGTATCAACAATTATTACGACTACGTTTAAAATAATAAACACTTTCTCCTTTTATTCAGTGTGTCACGTTTTCATTTGACTACCCTTTATAGCTACATCGAATTTCTGCGAGTCTCCATTACTCTTGCATGTGGTCTTCCTTGACCTGTTACTTTCGTTCTAGCGCATGTATTAATTTCTATAGTGCCATATATAATTTTTAACGTCTCCTAAACTTGGAACAGGGCACTAGAATTGCTCGAACTGAAGTCTTGTGTGCGTTTCCTTTCCAGTTGTACTGAATAGTGCCGGCCGGAGTGGCCGTGCGGTTCTAGGCGCTTCAGTCTGGAACCGCGTGACCGTTACGGTCGCAGGTTCGAATCCTGCCTCGGGCATGGATGTGTGTGATGTCTTTAGGTTAGTTAGGTTTAATTAGTTCTAAGATCTATGCGACTGATGACCTCAGAAGTTAAGTCGCATAGTGCTCACAGCCATTTTTTGTACTGAATATTCCCCGAAATAAACACTTCTACTTTTATGGTCATTATCGGGCTACAGAGTATTAAAACTTCCTTGCACTTTCGCAGCATCCTTCATAAACAGTCTGAACGCAATACTGCAGAAGCGCTACAGATGATATAATTTATCGCGTGTTTTCGTTTGAGATACGCGAGCTTCCTGCTCGGCCTTTTTCTTGAAAAGGCTTGGTGAGCCGCCAGTTCTCTCCCCTTCATATGCATAAATGGAAGTTCTCAGATATAATTCATGCATGTTTGCGCCAAATGCTCCGCGGGGTAAAAAGAATTTCGCATTTTAATGCAGAAAAATAATTTCAGCCCTACGGACGTGTTGACATGTTTATTGTTGGCCTTACGTTCATTAACGATGTATCTCCCAAACTTTTTTATTTAAATCCTCAGGCAATCTTAAATATATCTTTCGGAACGTCATGTTTTTTGTCGTCTATGCATTAACAATGCAACGAAAGTTACGAGTTTCTTGTTTACTTGAGTGTTTTTGTATGTCGTTAATTATAGCAACCCTAAATGCAAATCCGCATTCAGATGTTAGCATGTCAGAGGAAGTGGGAAGAAAGCTGCAGTACAGTAAATTTCTGTTACTTTGTGACAGTATGCCCAGATACGTGTAAAATATCTCCAAAACATCAGAAGTTGAAACAAATAGCTCCGCTGTTGTACTTTGTCTCCAAGGTAATTTGCAAAACGGGCCGAAATCTGTAAGAAAGAGTCTACGTTCTTTGATACATGCTGCAGGAATCTTGTGGCAGTCACACTACTTGGTACTGTAATTTGCAAAACGGGCCGAAATCTGTAAGAAAGAGTCTATGTTCTTTGATAGATGCTGCAGGAATTTTGTGGCAGTCACACTACTTGGTGCTGTGATTTGTTGGGGAGTCTGGGATACTGAGTACTAAGTATAATATAACGCGTAGAGTGATAGTTCGGGAGAGAAGGAGATGAGGGGAATTGGATGAACTGTGCATACTAGAGACCCTGTCAACACATCTGATTTTCCCAGTGGTTTCCATTTCGCGACCGATCGGAACTTACTTTCCGGACAACGCTCGTACAATTAATAATGCACGGTAATAGAACTTTCGCTACAAATTATTCGCAACGTTACATTCAGCACTGAAAGACTATTTAAAGGAAGCAAATCTTCGCGATTTGTCAGCATATTTTCCACTTTCTGAGACTGAATTCGTTGACTACATGTGACCATCTATCAATTTCAGGGACTTGGATGGTGTCATGTATTACAATGTGTGTCAGATTCCTTTCCTTCACATAAACAAAACCAGACATAATTTTCCGTAATTACATTAAGACTGAATCCGTTTCAGAAACCTTACCTCACAAGTGACAGGTTGGTAACTGTTTTCTAACTACTGTAGCTTGACAGCTGAAGTTCACACTGCAGCCTACAATGGACGACGTTTTCTTTTATGAAGTATTTAGAGGCTGTGGATTCTAGTAGAATTAAAATGTTGTCGTAAAATGGTTGATGTGTAATGCTTAAAGTGGAAATTACGGTGCGACGCGAGAAAGAAATTCATTTACTGTTAAGGGAAGTAAAGTGCTCTATACTCTATAATTTAACGTGCAGTGTCTATCGCTGTTTTCAGTACGTCATGTCACATCGTAGTATCAGGGTAGATGAAATGCCAGCTGCGCATGGAATTAAAAACAGATGTAACTGTTATATCCTAGCCAGTAATGCCACCCGAGCCCGCTGCCAAAAAGGTTGGCAGCATCAAAGTCCGGACGCCGTCCGCATAAGCAGCGCCAGCGAGACAGGAATTCGCCGCAAGTCTGCGCGCGCCACCGCTGGCTTCTGATTTCTTAAGCGCTGGAGTCGCGAGCGCTAGGACAGTTCTGTATTCGCCGCTCAGTTGTATACTCGCCACCGAATTGTGTACTTGCTAGTCAGTTGTGTGTTCATCGCAGCAGAGTTGTAGTTTGTCGTCAGCCGACGCTGACCTAGCCGCTCCGACTCGAACTAGACAGATTTCTGTAGACACGGATTTCACTACTGTGTTTCTGTATCTTCGTTAATAAAGATAAGTACCGACTTTTATTTAATCAGAGTGTTTGGGTTTTCATCTTTCCGTTCTCTGTTCCAGCGGACCGGTCGGCCCGCTATTAAAAGTGTGGCGGTGACTTCGTAAGCCGTTTCTACAGCGAATTGTTTGTCCCTACGAACGCCGCCACAAAAGTAACTACTGATTTTGACTCTAGATGAAAGAAACTCTGTGCGCAGCGTACATAAAGAAGCAAAATTTTACATCAAGAGAAAAATTAACATTATGCACTCCGACTTACAACCCAACATCACAGAATTGCCTGCAGTTAGTTAGCCTTCTGAACTAGACCTCGGGCGACAATATCACCTGATAGAGTAGCAGTAGCTCAAACAGTCTACTGATAAATGTAGAATATATATTTTCTCTGCCGAGGTTACAGACGCACACCGAGCATTTAAAAACCAGTAAAAATTAAATATCTATAAAGTATCACGAAGGTAGAGCGGACTGTTCGCATTCTAACATATTGCAAAGTCCGGCACGTTTCCATCAAATACAAGGTGCGCTAGTAGCCGGCGACAGGAAGTACCTATTGAAAGTATTTGGGAGGGTGTTCTCCGTTCGAGCAGTTAACTTACAGCCATACGAAATCTCCAGAAAGTCAGAAACAGGGGATGGGGATACTCTTTATTTAATTCAGATATGACAGATGTGAGGCGACAGTATTTGTTCATGTGTACAACAGGGTAATGTGGACGACTTGGTTGGGATGTACAGTGTACCTATCTTCCTGATGATCTCAGGATGTGCGATTCATGATGCATAGTATGAAACCAGAAACTAAGCTACTGGCAAAAGCAAATTTAACAGATGGGAGAAGTTTCCTTAGATCCAGTCTTGAGGACAAGGTTGTTTCTGAATCTCTGTTCATTTTCCAGTTCGGCAGCTTCTAGCTACACACGAATTGATCCACAGGCGTGGGCCAGACAGGCCCAGCCGATAGGCTGCGTACGTCGTAAAAGGTGGTGGGCGCTGAACGTGGTTCGAGGTCGGCGCCATCTATCTTCGTCCCCGGGTCTGCTGGCCTGGGTTCACCTGCGCCTATAAACCGGCCGACCGCAGCGCAGCGCGCGCTCGCGCCCACACCAAGATTGCCGCTCGAGTGGCTCCGCTCTTCGGCACTCGCCGGAACTACCCACGCCGCTCCTGCGGCCGGTCCCTCGAGGTTTTTTCCCTCCCTCGAAGCCCGACCTCCCCCTGGCCCTCTTCCCAACTTCCTCCTCCTGTACTTCCAGCTTCCCTCCCACTTCCACCCACACCACCGCCAAGCTTCCTCCCCCTCGCCGTTTTTCCGACGGCAGGTAATCTTTATGGAAATTCGAGATGAAGTCGACATGTAGTTTGCGCTGTATCTCCCTCAAGTAAAGTGGGTGAAGCGGCGGCAGAGGGAGGCGGGCGGCAGAATTCGAATTTCCGCCCCGAATATTCATCGCGTCTGCTTCTCAAATAAAACTGCCCTGTCCCGGATACCCAGCACCGCGTTTCCTCTTGCCTTCTCCCGTCCGACGAACCCCTCTCATGGGTAGTTCGTCTCACCTCCTTATGTGACTACTTTTCGAATTACGGAGTTGTACAATAGGCACCTCTTTGAATCACTAATATGGTAGATAAGTCAAGTCGGAATGTAGTGACCTTAGTCACGTTCAGATGAAATAGATTTTCGGCAGTCATATTAACCTCTAGCTTTACAAATATCTGACGTAAAGCGGTATGCATTGGCCATAAAGGCGCCACGAAATTGAACTCGGCATGCATAGAAAGTAAAAAAAAATAAAAACAAATAATAAAGTTCTATCAATCTGAAGTAAATGCATTGGCCATTAAGGCGCCACGAAATTGAACTCGGCATGCATTGAAAGTAAAAAACAAATGAAATATTCTATCATTTGCGAAAATTTGTGTACAGTAAAATATTAATCACAATTTCAGCAATAATTCCTACCATATTTAAAAATAAATCTATTGTCAGATGAAAGTAACAGCGAACGTTTCTAACCATTCGTAGGTGAGAAATTCTGTCAAATTCGGGACGACTACAATAGAGAGGATCAGTATCTTGTATGTTGAAATATAGTAGTGTTGAAGCATTACTTTCAGTTATAAATACAAATATCATGTAAAGCAAATGAAACCTGCCCTTAGTTTCACTGAAGTTTCAGTTTTCTTTACTATAAATTTTGTGGTGGAAGTAGTGAACCCTTTCTCGACTACTACTCAACATCATACTGACATATGTTTAGCATTGCCTACACAGTCACTTTGAATGCATTATAATCTAACTGATTCCCTCATATTGCGTGTAAGATGCTTACATTCAGTTACCAAACAGCGCTAAGTCCAGTTTGGGTTCAGGCATCATTCAGGTATAATATTTTAATCTCTAAGAATAACGTGCCACATTGTGTATAAAAATAAAATGTTAATCAGTAGCTTGTTAGAAGCAAAGTGGATGCTTTTTCTTTATACTGTATTTTTTAAAACTTTTGTGCTTAATACTAACTTGAAAATTTATTTATCTTTTCGTTTTGATAATGACTCATAAGACGCGAAATGATAATCTAGTTAATTCCATTCGATGTGATCAAAATAACTGCGAATAGAAAAGGAGTTCCCAAAATAGATTACGTTCGCCAGTTTCACTGTGTGGGCATTCTTCGCGTAATTATTTCCATTAATATTACGTAGAATCTAGAGTCACTGCACATGTGTAACGTGTAGATGCATTGACATGCGAGTATCTGACGATAGTAATGATAGTACTGTATTTCGCCATACAGTAGTGTCACAGGATTGAGATTGTAGTTAAAGAACTGACTGTACCAGTAGCTTATACTTGCTTGGTACACAGATTGGGAATCGTGTACACGTTGGATGACCCAGTAAAGAAATTTGAAACAACAGGACAAAAGAATTGCTGATTCTAGGAGAGAGAATAGCAAGCTATGGTTTGTTCTTTAATGTTTTGGGGGTTCATTCAAACGTATAGAAACGTTCATACCAATTTTTCATAATGTGGAGAAAGAAGAATGTTACAGGTATTCCAACGTGGGGTACATAATCATTGTTGGAGTGCTCCTGAGTGCGTTTCAACCCTACAATTACTGCCCAAAAGTGTGTCTGTCTCACATGCAGAAAGACATGGGTCCTTGTATACCGCCACACCAGCTGGTAAAAATGTGCTTTATACTACACCACTGAAATATCACAAACAAATATTTGCTTCAAGTAACGAATTCCCTTAAATTATCTTTAGTCAATGGGCCATACTATCACGTTCCTTTAGAAGTTAGTGTGTGATAGGAAAACGTTAAGTGTATTGGTTCAAACAGTGAACACACACAATTTACTTTAATTCTAGGAGCACGCAGAGTGTAGGATATAACGATGATTTATTCCGGTAAAATGTTAATTGCAGATTACCACTGTGTCACACTGTGTTTTATCATGTTCAGTACTCGCAGTTTCGATCTTAAGACTACATAGTCTCATCGTTAGATGCAAAACGTGACTCAGAAATCTAGTGCTGAAAGTACGACAATCGTCGTCCAGAACAGGAGGTCGGTATGACGACATCAGCGAGAGGGTTAAATGAGAACATAAATAATTTGTACCAACAACAGTACGATTGTCTGTATACACTGCTCTTGTACGTTATGCACGTTATACGGAATCCAGTTGGAGCTTTACTCGGCACACACCAAGTGAATCAGGTAGATACTGCTTTTCTTGACTTCCGAGAGTCATTTAACCAGAACCGCACCAACTCTCACTAACGAAAGTACGAATATATGGGCTACCAAACAAAATGAACAGATTGAGCACCTTTTAGTAGGCAGGATGCAGCTAGTTACTTTTGACTGAGAGTCATCGGCAGAGATAGAACTCAATTCAAGTAAGCCTTGGTGAAGAATGGTGCTACCGTTGGTGCCCTTATGATATGTTAATGATCCGATACACAATTTTAACAGCATATCTCAGAGTACTTGTAGATTATGTAGTTATCTATATTGACGAAAAAAAAAAACACAACACCAAGAAGGAGTTGTGCATGATAAACGAAAGTTGGTAGCCGTTCTTCTACATCTGGAAGATGACATCTTCTCAAATTTCGAGCCATTGACATGAGGACGTCTGTTCTTTCAGACATGTCCAAAAGAACACACACCATTTTGATCCAGCAGCCAATATGAGTTAAGACAAGAAGGAAGTACAGGCAATGGCTACGAGCAAGCAAAATGGTTGAAATGGAACTGAGCACTATGGGACTTAACATCTGAGGCCATCAGTCCCCTAGAACTTAGAACTACTTAAACCTAACTAACCTAAGGACATCACACACAACCATGTCCGAGGCGGGATTCGAACCTGCGACAGTAGCTGTCGCGCGTTTCCAGACTGAAGCCCTAGAACTGCTCAGCCACAGCGGCCGGCTACGAGCAAGCACTGATTTAATGCAACAGGGAAAGTTGAAAAGTTATACTCGAAAAGGATTCGAACCCGGGTTTTTTGCATACTAGGTAGATGCTCTGACCACTAAGCCATGCATATAGAGTGGTCACTACAACTGTATGGACTACCCTAGCGAAATTACAGTCATTGCCTAAAATCAACGGGAAAAGCTGAAACTGTATGCTAGAGACGGACTCGAGCGCGGCTCTCCTACTTACTACGCGCAGTCTCTGACCACAAAGCTATCTGGACACAGTGGTCACTGCAGCTGCACGGACTACCCTATCACGCCTCTCGCCAGACCCAAGCTCTCAACTTGCCTACCCACTAATAATGGTATGTCCCTTGCCCACAGTCACCATTATTCACGGTATTTCGCTGATTCCCGTAAGAGTTGTCTGGTGTGCATCTGCAGTGAAGAGATCATTGGCCATCTCACCTGCGTGTTTGTGTGTGGGTGTGTGTGTGAGTGGTGTTTGTCTTTTCGGACATATTCTTCCGCGATACCGCAGAAATACTTGCGAGGAATGTGGCCATTGTACATCATTGCTGACAGCGGTGATCGTGGCAAGGTACAGGCGGAAGAAGACAGGGCTCCACACAGACACATGCCACCAAAGACAGCGAAGACCATCGCGTTCAGTAAATGGTTGCGGGGCATTGTACTGCGTCTGCACCAGCATGGTACTGCGTCTGCTGCTGAGCGGCAGCTGGCACCTCAGTGACACAAGGAACTATTACAAATCAGTTACATCGAAGAGAGCTCCGATCCAGAGGGCCTGTAGTGTGCATTCCACTGACCCCAAACCACCAACATTTGCGACTTCAATCGTGTCAGACGAGAGCTGAGAGGAAGTCTGTTGTGTTTTTGGATGACAGCTGGTTTCGCCTCGGTGCCAATGACTGTTGTGTGTTTGTTAGAAGGAGGTCAAGCGAGCGCCTGCGACCAACTTGTCAGCATCCTAGACTCACTGGACCTACACCCAGAGTTATGGCCGGGGATACAATTTCGTATGACAGCATTCCATGCACCCCGACTAGAAATTTTTACGTTAGTCGTGATTCGACCTGTTGCACTGCCATTCAGAACAGAATTCCAGGGGTATTTCCCAAGAGGATAATGCACGCGCAGATATCGTTGTTGTTACCTAAAATGCTCTACAGTGTCGACATGTTGTCTTGGCCTGTTCGATCATCGTATCAGTCTCCAATCGAGCACGTATGGGATATCGTAGGATGACAAATCCTGTGTCATCCACAATCGGCATTAACAATTCCTGGACTGACCGACCAAGAGCATAGGGAATGGAACTCCATGCCACAATCTGACATTGGGCACTTGTACGCCACAATTAATGCACGTTGGCGTGGTTGAATTCAACACTCTGGCTGTTCCACTGGTTTCCAATGGGTTTTCTCGTGCTTTCATTAATCTATGACCTTGCAACGTTAATCACTTAAATTTATTATCTTGACAAATGCATTCGCAAAATTTCATTACTCTACATTTTATTGGGGTCCTTTCCCTCAGAGTCTAATGCAATACTGTCTGTAAAAAACTGCAGGTATATTCAATCAGATAACGGTAAGATTTCAAAGGTGCACAAATATTTGCCGCTTGATTTCAATGTAAAAAACGTGCGATATTATACAATGCAAAAAATTAAAAAGTTAGTATCCTGTGACTAGTTACCAATAATTCACGGTAAAAATCAGTCACCTCGTACAATTACATGTTTGTAAAAATTCTTATTGACATCTAATGGAATAATCGTACAGGTGCTGTTGTAGTTAAGGCTCGGAGCAGATTTTTCTTTATTGTCAGGTTACTGAGAACGATAGTCACTCTGCAAAGGAGACTCTTACAAATCACTTTTAGGTTCTGTCTCAGAGTATTGCTTTAATGCGTGGGACTCAAAAGAAATAAGAGCAACACGGTGATACGAGTCCTCATAGGTTTGTTTGGTCATCGGAGAGCTTCACGAAAAGATTGAAAAACCTGCATTGCTAGACCCTTGAAGACAGACGCACATTATCCCGCTGAAGTCTATTCTATAAGGACTCAGTGTTCAGTGAAAAATCCAGAGATATTCAGTTCCCAAGTATCTCACCCAAGGGGACCGTAAGGATTGGACGAGATTCATTACAACAAACACACTGTCGGTACTGAAAATGTTACACCACCAGTTATCAAATGTGTGATATTTCTGGCACAGTTCTGAGACTTCGTTATCCTATTATCATATGCTATAAAACAAGGAATCCAATTTATACATTGGAGTACAACACGTACTAACCACCATATAAAAATACTAATATCGTCCTGTGCAATAATATCTCTTACAGCTTCTACGCCATTAGGCGCCATCAAATATAAAAACGCAACACCAAACTTGCTTTGTCAAACACAAGACTCTTTCTAGAACGTCTCATGTCGGCGTGTTATACCCTCAAAGCAGAGACGTAAACTAAAGACAGCCGCTTTCAAATACAGCGCGTATGTCACAGCCTTCAACCATGGCATTATCACAGAATCTATGATCATTATAAGCTGAGAAGCCAAAGAAACTGGTACACCTGACTAATATGATGCAGGGCCCCCGCGAGCACGCAGAAGTGCCACAGCACGATGCAGCATGGGGTCTAGTAACATAAAAGTAGTGCTGGAGGAAACTGACACCATGAATCCTGCAGGGCTGTTCATAAATCCGGGAGTACGAGGGAGTGGAGATCTCTTTCGAACAGCACGTTGCAAGGCATCCCAGATATGCTCAATAATGTTCATGTCCGGGGAGTTTGGTGGCCATTCGAAGTGTTTAAACTCAGAAGACTGTTTCCTGGAGCCACTCCGCAGAAATTCTGGACGTGTTGGGTATCGCATTGTCCTGCTAGAATTGCCCAAGTCCGTCGGAATGAACAATGGCTATGAATCGATGCAGATGATCAGGCAGAATACTTACGTATATGTCACCCGTCAGAGTCGCATCTAGGCTTATTAGGAGTCCCATATCACTCCAACTGCTAACGCCTCACACCATTACAAATGTATATCTCATCGAGATGTACACATATCTAATTAACTTTGTTTCATAACAAAAGCACTGTTTTAAAATATTTACTTCTAAAAGTAACAGTTGTTTTCGTGTTTCGTTGATTAATACAGTTACAGTAACTGTGGACGAATCTAAAGAGAAATTTTTGTGAGCTTCGTCAGTGAGAGAAGTTTTATGCAGATTTGGTTTCTTAATAAATATTTTAAAAAATACTGATGTTCATCCTGACTCAATCAATCACTCCACCCTTTCCCACAGTGCTTCAGATACCTGCAACAATGTCCATCATGACACAATTACCAGGTGGTATTCACTTGATGCCACAATACATATGTTCCCTAAGCACTGTTGTTTCTAGTTCACAGAATCAATGTTTCAAATTGTCAAACTGTTTTATATAAGAAACCGAATGCTGAAATAGAAGATCCTTGATGATGAGATCAGTGTACAGACGCATATAAATCAGTTATAATTAATTAGATATGTTTACATCTGGATGAGCTATACACTACTTGACAAATGGAAGTTAATGATGATTAAGATATGACCATGAAGCTGTCTAAATGGTTACATGTTTACGCAAAAATTATAGAAAGAACACATAAGTCGATAAGCCTAGGGAAACATTTAAACATACTCTCTCTACAGCTTCAATGAACACGCAACTGTACGTAAACATTCCTCATGTAACGAACGAAATGCTCTTGGAAAGTATCACTGAAATATGTGATTGAGACAGAGCCTCCAAGTATGTGACATCAGACTCAATTGACCTCATTTCTCCTAATAAATGCATAATGTTAGTTAAATTGCTGTTTGAAAGTGGGTTGTTGTTGTTGTTGTTGTAGTCTTCAGTCCTGAGACTGGTTTGATGCAGCTCTCCATGCTCCTCTATCCTGTGCAAGCTTCTTCATCTCCCAGTACCTACTGCAACCTACATCCTTCTGAATCTGCTTAGTGTATTCATCTCTTGGTCTCCCTCCGCGACTTTTACCCTCCACGCTGCCCTCCAAAGCTAAATTTGTGGTCCCTTGATGCCTCAGAACATGTCCTACCAACCGATCCCTTCTTCTAGTCGAGTTGTGCCACAAACTTCTCTTCTCCCCAATACTATTCAATACCTCCTCATTAGTTATATGGTCTACCCATCTAATCTTCAGAATTCTTCTGTGGCACCACATTTCGAAAGCTTCTATTCTCTTCTTGTCCAAACTAGTTATCGTCCATGTTTCACTTCCTTACATGGCTACACTCCATACAAATACTTTCAGAAACGGCTTCCTGACACTTAAATCAATAATCGATGTTAACAAATTTCTCTTCTTCAGAAACGCTTTCCTTGCCATTGCCAGTCTACATTTTATATCCTCTCTACTTCGACCATCATCAGTTATTTTGCTCCCCAAATAGCAAAACTCCTTCACTACTTTAAGTGCCTCATTTCCTGATCTATTTCCCTCAGCACCATCCGATTTAATTACTTACATTCCATTATCCTCGTTTAGCTTTTGTTGATGTTCATCTTATACCCTTCATTCATGACACTGTCCATTCCCTTCAACTGCTCTTTCAAGTCGTTTGCTGTCGGTGGCAGAATTTCAATTTCATCGGCGAACCTCAAAGTCTTTATTTCTTCTACATGGATTTTAAAACCTACTCCGAATTTTTCTTTTGTTTCCTTCACTGCTTGCTAAATATACAGATTGAATAACATCTGGGAGAGGGTACAACCCCGTCTCACTCTCTTCCCAACCACTGCTTCCCTTTCATGTCCCTCGACTCTTATAACTGCCATCTGGTTTCTGTACAAATTGTAAATTGCCTTTCGCTCCCTGTATTTTACCCCTGCCACCTTCAGAATTTGAAAGAGTGTATTCCAGTCAATATTGTCAAAAGCTTTCTCTAAGTCTCCAAATGCTGGAAAGGTAGGTTTGCCTTTCCTTAATATAGCTTCTAGGATAAGTCGTAGGGTCAGTATTGCCTCACGTGTTCCAATATTTCTATGGAATCCAAACTGATCTTCCACGAGGTCGGCTTCTACCAGTTTTTCCATTCGTATGTAAAGAATTCGCGTTAGTATTTTGCAGCCGTGACTTATTAAACTGATTGTTCTGTGATTTTCACATCTGTCAGCACTTGATTTCTTTGGGATTGGAATTATTATATTCTTCTTGAAGTCTGAGGGTATTTAGCCTGTCTCATACATCTTGCTCACCAGATGGTAGACTTTTGTAAAGACTGGCTCTCCCCAGGCCGTCAGTAGTTCTAATGGAATGTTGTCTACTCCCGGGCCCATGTTTCGACTCAGGTCTTTCAGTGCTCTGTCAAACTCTTCACGCAGTATCGTATCTCCCATTTCATCTTTATCTACATTCTCTTCCATTTCCATAATATTGTCCTCAAGTACATCGCCCTTGTAGAGACCCTCTATATACTCCTCCCATCTTTCTGCTTTCCCTTCTTTGCTTAGAACTGGGTTTCCATCTGAGCTCTTGATATTCATACAAGTGGTTCTCTTTTCTAGAAAAGTCTCTTTAATTTTCCTGTAGGCAGTATCTATCTTATCCCTAGTGAGATAAGCCTCTACATCCTTAGATTTGTCCTCTAGCCATCCCTGCTTAGTCATTTTGCACTTGCTGTCGATCTCATTTTTAAGACGTTTGTATTCTTTTTTGCCTGCTTCATTTACTGCATTTTTATATTTTCTCCTTTCCTCAATTAAGTTCAATATTTCTTCTGTTACCCAAGGATTTCTACTAATCTTCGTCTTTTTACCTACTAGATCCTCTGCTGCCTTCACTACTTCATCTCTCAAAGCTACCCATTCGTCTTCTACTGTATTTCTTTCCCCCATTCCTCTCAATTGTTTCCTTATGCTCTCTCTGAAACTCTGTACAATGGTTTAGTCAGTTTATCCAGGTCCCATCTCCCTAAATTCTCACCTTTTTGTAGTTTCTTCAGTTTTAATCTGCAGTTCATAACCAATAGATTGTGGTCAGAGTCGACATCTGCCCCTGGAAATGTCTTACAATTTAAAACCTGGTTCCTGAATCTCTGTCTTACCATTATATAATCTATCTGAAACCTGTCAGTATCTCCAGGCTTCTTCCATGTAGAGAACCTTCTTTTATGATTCTTGAACCAAGTATTAGATACGATTAAGTTTTGATCTGTGCAAAATTCTATCAGGCGGCTTCCTCTTTCATTTCTTAGCCCCAGTCCATATTCACCTACTATGTTTCCTTCTCTCCCTTTTTCCTACTACCGAATTCCAGTCACCCATGACTATTAAATTTTCGTCTCCATTCACTATCTGAATAATTTCTTTTATATCATCACACATTTCTTCAATTTCTTCGTCATCTGCAGAGCTAGTTGGCATATAAACTTGTACTACTGTAGTAGGCCTGGGCTTCGTGTCTATCTTGGCCACAATAATGCGTTCACTATGCTGTTTGTAGTAGCTTACCCGCACTCCTATTTTTTTCTTCATTATTAAACCTACTCCTGCATTACCCCTATTTGATTTTGTATTTATGACCCTGTATTCAACTGACCAAAAGTCTTGTTCCTCCTGCCAGTGAACTTCAGTAATTCCCACTATAAGTGACTTTAACCTATCCATTTCCCTTTTTAAATTTTCTAACCTACCCGCTCGATTAAGGGATCTGACATTCCACGCTCCGATCCGTAGAACGCCAGTTTTCTTTCTCCAGATAATGACGTCCTCCTGAGTAGTCCCCGCCCGGAGATCCGAATGGGGGACTGTTTTACCTCCGGAATATGTTACCCAAGAGGACGCCATCATCACTTAACCATACAGGAAAGCTGCATACCCTTGGGAAAATTTACGGCTGTAGTTTCCCTTGGCTTTCAGCCGTTCGCAGTACCACCACAGCAACGCTGTTTTGGTTAGTGGTACAAGGCCAGATCAGTCAATCATCCAGACTGTTGCCCCTGCAACTAATGAAAAGGCTGCTGCCCCTCTTCAGGAACCATACGTTTGTGTGGCCTCTAAACAGAAACCCCTACGTTGTGGTTGCACCTATGGTACGGCTATCTGTATCGTTGAGGCACGAAAGCCTCCCCACCAACGGCAAGGTCCATGGTTCTTGGGGAAGGGGGGGGGGGGAGGGCTGGGTTGGAAGTGGGTAACAAACAAAAACCCAATAGCCTTCGGCACATATTCATGAGACAAAAGTAATTTTAGGTTAGTAATCCATAAAACGGACTAAAACGATGCAGTATGTTTTTTTTTCTCAGAATCTTACTAGCATACCAAAGAAAATTGTACATAATGGTAGTTTAAATAAGAGAATAATTGGAAATCAAGATATGGCTGTTCAGTAACCTTACTATTCATAGAACCTAGATTCAATCATAAAATACTATGTACACGTGTTGTGTGATGTCCCTAGTTTAGTTAAGTTTAAGTAGTTGTACGTTCTAGGGGATTGATGACCATAGATGTTAAGTCCCATAGTGCTCAAAGCCATTTTTTTGAACTATGTACACAAGTATTTCGGCTCAGAAAATCAGCTGTAGTAGTCCAGCTCACAGCGCACTTATTGAGTCTTATTGTTATAACATTAATTGGAGTTCCTCGTGAAAGGGGAGGTGAAGTAACACTTGTGCCAAAATTTTCTCATTTCTTTTTTTTTTTTTTTTTTTTTTTTTTTTTTTTTTTTTTTTTTGTGTGTGTAGATTTGCGCAAATCGAGGAGTTTCAGGATAAGTGTTGAATCAGAATTTTGTTGTATCTGTGACTGACATGTCATCAAGGATTTCACATACTTGGGGGGAAAAAAAACAGCCTTACATAATGTGGCAAGAGCAATCTTTTAGAGTTGACTATAGGCACACTATGCCCCATAATCAGATGCAGCTTGTTTGGCCTCAGGATATTAGTTGAATCTCCTCCGGAACAAACCAGCATCTGAACTGGATCAGCTTTCTGTTGGCATATGTGATCTCATCCTCTCATGAGTCTTCCAGGTTGGCAGAATTATTCGCCTCCTCCCTCAAGCGGTTTTACACACAACGTATCGAAGTAAGGATATCGAACTTAGGTAAAAGCATGTATTACCTAAACCAGTACTTTAGTTAATGCCTGTTAACTTTGCTGTATTGAATTTTACACATTTATCCCGACCAGTTTAGGTTTTCAACCATCACGCTGCAGACGAATGGATAGTCTCTGCACTTCAACTGAATCACAATATTTCACTGATAGCTGCCGTCCGCAGCTCGTGGTCTTGCGGTAGCGTTTTCGCTTCCTGCACACGGGGTCCCAGGTTCGATTCCCGGCGGAGCCAGGGATTTTCTCTGCCTCGTGATGACTGGGTGTTGTGTGTCTTTCATCATTATTTCATCCCCATCGACACGCAAGTCGCCGAAGTGGCGTCAGCTCGAAAGACTTGCACCAGGCGAACGGTCTACCCGACGGGAGGCCCTAGCCACATGGCATTTCCATTTCCAGTGATAGCTGCCGATGTGTGTCACAATATGCCCTGCAGTACGTCATTCTTCTGCAGCGTGATATATGAAATTTAAAAATGGTATTGTTTCTTGCTTTTCATTGGATGATGGTTGAAGACCGAAACCAGTCAGAATAACTGAGTCAAATTCAATGCAGAAAAATTTACATGCATTTCTTCGAATATATTCATGCCATAGATTTTTCTTGTAAAAAAGAGTTCAAAAAATTATACCTCCCTCAGAGAGTTCCTCTTATACTATATGGTGTCAAAATTCATACTCTGGGACACTACTTAACAATTGGACACTTCTCAATCATCTTTATTCATAATACCCATAATATACAAGTAAAAATACAGCACACTAGCTCATATTACATCAGTTTTTAGACATTTACATGTCTCAACATAGTTTTACAAAACCCTAAAATGCTTGTGCACATATTAAACAGTTAATTCATCAAGTGCACTACTTCTTCATAACTAATTTGGAATTTTAATACAGTTTCAATTGATTAACTATCACCACGTTCAAACTCATTTAAATCTTGATAACCTGCCATTGTAGCAGCAGTAACCGATCTAACAACTACGCCAGACACTTGTTGTCTTATATAGGCGTTGCCGATCGCAGCGACGTATACTGCCTGTTTGAGTATCTCTGTATTTCGATACGCATGCCTATAACAGATTCTTTGGCGCTTCAGTGTAGTTTCTTACAAAGTGCCATCCTCATTACACAGTAGCATTTAGCAGATATTCTCTAAGCAGCTATGTATTCCCTAAAATGAAGTTGTGCAATTGTGGAAGACCAATTACACAACACTTCCGTTTTCATCTTCAAATCTTTCAACTGAACAGTCACCAGAGCTAGGAATTTTAATAACTACAAGGGGAACTTGAATCTCGGTAGCAGCTTCTTCATGCTCATCTCTGGCCCGGAGACGCCGTCAGGAGATCGGGAAAGAGTTTTCTTTTCTGCGTGAGGTTTCGAGTGCCCTGGAATCCCTAGCAGGGAGGTGGGGTTCGGAACGTGAAGAGTACAGCATTTGCGGCGGTGTTCCGATCTTCCCCCCGGACCTTTAAAATGTGGAAGAAGGCCACGTGGAGTTGGCGCACTGGTTCATACATCCGCACCAGGTCTCCAGGGCGAAGAGCCTGCAGTCGATAGAATAATTCATGTAAGGGAAGGCGGAAAATTGGATCCGTGACATCCGGATAAGAACTGGGACGTGTCGGGCGTGGTTGGGAAGTGGGTCAGCGCTAACGTGCCGGGCCTGGGCGTGGTGAGTGCCGTATGGACGCCGGTAAGTGAAAGCGTTTAGTGCGGGCGTGGTCTGCTCTCGCCATAGGCCGGACTCGCGCTGGCCGGCGGGGCAGGATGAGCGTCTGCAGTTCGCCACAGCGTGCTACTCTTGGAGCGCAATTGGCGAGCGGATTCTCTTCGGCCGCCATTCAACGAGCAACTCAGTAGCAGCATAAACTGTAGGAATCATGCTTTCTAATTAAAACGAAGCATTAAGATGGCAGGTGTTGACACTTTTATATCGTGTTATCCGGATTGTGTCTGAGTCTATTCAGTTCCTTAACAGATTATGAGTACCGTGTTTTGATATTTGAGATGGTTTAAACCAGGGGTGCACAGAGATACTAGCACCCTCACTGTTACGAAATAAGGGCCGCAAGTTCAAAAATAACTTGGCATGAAACAGATTGTTGTTCCGATCTGGGATCTCCCCGCTCGACTGTGCACATAAGGACTATGCTCTACAAGGTCTCGCTCTCTCCTTTTTGGGAGATAATGAAAGACAAGTTAAAAAGAAAACTACAAGAACGAAAGGCGAAGGGCGAGCCTCAATCACAGCAATGGCGGGCTGCATGTAGTCCTGATTGAATCGATCAGCTTCGAACGTGTTCTTCTGAGCACTATGCAGGAAACATTCCAAGTCTGCTCCCCAATGCCAGGGGAGTCTGATGGAAGTAGATCTCTACAAGCGTCAACTTCCATGTTCTTTTGTTTTTCGTGTCCCGTACTCGCGAGCAGTCTTCACAGTGATACCTGTGCCCATTAGTCGGTATCTTTGTAATCGCTCCTAGTACAGTTACGCTGGTTTGTCGTAACGGCGGCCTTTGGCAATGGCCTTACAAATTATTCGACAACGGGATCGTAACAGCGGTGTCTTCAGCACGTCTTAACATCTGCTTCTTCAGTGAAAATTGATTTTCAGGTGGTATGGACATATAAATTATGTGGATTTGGTTTGCAACTTTTTACTAGATTTCTTCCAAGTTCCAGGAGCTAAGCTTCCGTTGGAGTCTTCGGACGAGTATTTGCTGCGCCAAGTTTCCCGTAATGTCCTACGAAGACTCTGTATTAATACGTTCCCAACAGAAAAGTGATCTGATTTACAGTCGTGAATCAAGTATGCACAAAACACATGTTTTGCCCACTCCTATGACGTGGAACACAGCAAGTTTTGTATTATGTAGTGTAAGTTCTTCTGACTAAAAACTCACACATTACAAAGAATTAACTAATTTAAATTCACGATTTGACAGTTGTGCTAAGTAAGATTTTCTGTATTGCTTATTCATGTAGTGAAGTCAGAATTTTATGTGACACAGTTCATAGGGAAAAGAAGGAATTTTCATCAACCCAGTTTTCTGTGGCGTCCCAGTGTCCACTAAGGTTAACTGTAATACACAGACAGCTTACAACGTTAACCTGACTATGCTGTACTCCTGGAACTTAAGCACCACTGATATTTTCGCGATTGTGTGGATGATATTTATTCGAAAGTCTTGTATGTCTCCAGATCCTAGATTCCACAAACTATCTTGAAGTTTGGTTTTGGTGCCTCTTCACCGACAAATTCATTAATTGTGAAGAATTTCTGCCTTATCTGATCTGTAACACTGGATAAATATCGACTCCCATTTCTTCCTCTATCATGTCATCATACATTTCCTGCCCTCGTGGAGTCCGTAAATATCTTTCCATCTATGTGCTCCCCCTCTGAGTTTGAAAATGAAATTAACAATTCACATTTAATGTTGCTGCCCTTGCTTTGCAGTTCAACGAAGATTGTTTTGACTTTCCATGTGCTGAATCTTTTCTTTGCTACCGTTTCAACTTGGCTTCCCTGCACTTGATATTCATTTCATTCCTAACTGACTTATACTGCTGCATTCCTGTCGTTCCATCAACATGTCTGTACTCTTTTCATTCGTCAGCCACGTAGACAATTTCTCATGTCACTCAAGTTTTCCGTGCAACTCCTTTTCTTGTACCTACGTTTGTCTGTTCACTTTTGTAGAGATGTCCCGTCCTCTACATTTGAACTGCCTACTTTGTTCATTATATTCACAATATCTGCAGCCTGAATGACCTTCAGGATTATCTCATTCTTTCCGAGTGCTATAGTAACCCACTTCTAACCACACTAATTGCTACCGACAATTGTTTTCAACTTCAGCCTACACAGAATCATTACTACATTGTGATCTGGGTCTAGATCAGCTCCTTTTACGCATTACAATCGATTATTTGATTTCCAAATCTCTGACTAGCCATGATGTAATTCATATGGAATTATCTCTTCTCTCTTTGCCTTTACCAAGTATACCTACTCTCTCTGTTAGTTTACGTTTAGGCACTGATGACCTCAACGGTTTGGTCCCATAGGAACTCACCACAAATTTCCAAATTTGGTTTGCGCTTAGGCGCTATCTGAAACTAAAATTTATTGCAGAGCTCAGTACTTCTCCTCTCTATTCCTATTCCCTAGCGCATACTCTTCCTTAAATGTCTTCTAATTCTGTCAGCCATCGCCAGCATCCCCAATGATACTTAGATTACCACCGCACTTTACATACCGAATTACACCTTCAGTATTCACACATTCTTCCAATATCCCTTCATATTACGCTTATGACCCCGGTATGTAGATCTGAATTACTGTTTTTGGTATTAGTTTGCAATCAGCTTCGATGAAACCATCCCTATCACCGAATTACGCGCAGTAACTCATTTTCTACCCTTCCTCACGGTTCACAACTTCCGCTTTACCATTTTATGCTACTACTATTATTACCACATTTTCGGCTGATCATAAATCCTTATCTTGTTTCCATTTCACTTCGCTCACTCCAACTACACTCCTGGAAATTGAAATAAGAACACCGTGAATTCATTGTCCCAGGAAGGGGAAACTTAATTGACACATTCCTGGGGTCAGATATATCACATGATCACACTGACAGAACCACAGGCACATAGACACAGGCAACAGAGCATGCACAATGTGGGCACTAGTACAGTGTATATCCACCTTTCGCAGCAATGCAGGCTGCTATTCTCCCATGGAGACGATCGTAGAGATGCTGGATGTAGTCCTGTGGAACGGCTTGCCATGCCATTTCCACCTGGCGCCTCAGTTGGACCAGCGTTCGTGCTGGACGTGCAGACCGCGTGAGACGACGCTTCATCCAGTACCAAACATGCTCAATGGGGGACAGATCCGGAGATCTTGCTGGCCAGGGTAGTTGACTTACACCTTCTAGAGCACGTTGGGTGGCACGGGATACATGCGGACGTGCATTGTCCTGTTGGAACAGCAAGTTCCCTTGCCGGTCTAGGAATGGTAGAACGATGGGTTCGATGACGGTTTGGATGTACCGTGCACTATTCAGTGTCCCCTCGACGATCACCAGTGGTGTACGGCCAGTGTAGGAGATCGCTCCCCACACCATGATGCCGGGTGTTGGCCCTGTGTGCCTCGGTCGTATGCAGTCCTGATTGTGGCGCTCACCTGCACGGCGCCAAACACGCATACGACCATCATTGGCACCAAGGCAGAAGCGACTCTCATCGCTGAAGACGACACGTCTCCATTCGTCCCTCCATTCACGCCTGTCGCGACACCACTGGAGGCGGGCTGCTCGATGTTGGGGCGTGAGCGGAAGACGGCCTAACGGTGTGCGGGACCGTAGCCCAGCTTCATGGAGACGGTTGCGAATGGTCCTCGCCGATACCCCAGGAGCAACAGTGTCCTTAATTTGCTGGGAAGTGGCGGTGCGGTCCCCTACGGCACTGCGTAGGATCCTACGGTCTTGGCGTGCATCCGTGCGTCGCTGCGGTCCGGTCCCAGGTCGAGAGGCACGTGCACCTTCCGCCGACCACTGGCGACAACATCGATGTACTGTGGAGACCTCACGCCCCACGTGTTGAGCAATTCGGCGGTACGTCCACCTGGCCTCCCGCATACCCACTATACGCCCTCGCTCAAAGTCCGTCAACTGCACATACGGTTCACGTCCACGCTGTCGCGGCATGCTACCAGTGTTAAAGACTGCGATGGAGCTCCGTATGCCACGGCAAACTGGCTGACACTGACGGCGGCGGTGCACAAATGCTGCGCAGCTAGCGCCATTCGACGGCCAACACCGCGGTTCCTGGTGTGTCCGCTGTGCCGTGCGTGTGATCATTGCTTGTACAGCCCTCTCGCAGTGTCCGGAGCAAGTATGGTGGGTCTGACACACCGGTGTCAATGTGTTCTTTTTTCCATTTCCAGGAGTGTATATCGACTTTGACCTCTTTCGTTTCTCTTACAGATCTTCCAGCTTCCATATCACTTTCTAAGTTCACGCTCCCACTTGTAGAATGTTACTTTTCCGTTGGTTATTCAGTCTTTTCTCGTGGTTACCTCTGCCTTGGCTGTCGTACCGGAGATCCGAATGGGAGACTGATCCGGAATATTTTGTCAATGGAGATACCATCATGGGTAACATGCGCTGTAGATACACCTTATGTGTCTTTAATAAACAAGTTTCCATGGCATTGTACTTCCTCGCGCCATCGATCATTGGTGATTATTTGATATTTTTGGGGCAGCTTCCCACCCGAAGGGTGAACCTTTATCAGGTCCTCCATCCTCTTTGGCAAGACCGTTGGCAAAATGAACTGACTTCCTATGCCGGAAGTCTTCCGCCGCTATTACTTCCTATTCTAACTGAAATATAAGCAGGAGTTTGATTAAAAACTGGGACGAAGGACGTTTTTATTACTAGTTAAAGATGCTATCCCTGGACTAAAAAGGACAAATATATATACAGACAAGAGAGTAGTAAAATTTGCACATGTGTGCAGTATTAAGATATAACCAGAATGAACGTTTATGGAGCGATGGCCCCCTCTCGCTAATCGACGGAAGTGAGTTGTGTGTCATTTATAAACGACTAGAATATAAGATCCAGGCGGAAGAAATAGGAATTCTTACGGTTGTGAAAAAAATGTATCAGAATAAAGCGATTAAGAAACAGAGAAAGAAGGAAGGAACTGAACATATTTAGCACGTTGACTGCCGTACACTTGAGTGACGGATGTTTCACCACCAGGTAAGACCTGTCACACGCTGGTGTGAGGCTTGAGGCTCTTCTGTGGCTAGCGATCAGACGGCAGTCAAAGTGGGAACGTAAGAAGTAGAAGTCAAGATATCGGAAGAAACTGGAGTGAAAGTCTTGACAGAATGAATTGCGGCTGTCCACTTCACAAAGTAGGAGGAAATAATCCCGTATTCCGGAGAAGTCTGGGAAGGTCAAGGAAGAGATGGATACTATATCTGGCAAATGCCTCATATTTTAAGTGAAGCAGTAGAAAAAAGTGCCGAAATACGAAAAAGTGGCAGTAAGTTGAGGTATACTTGGTAAAGGAGGAATACACTTAGAAAACAACATGAGTATTTTTATCAAGCAGATTTTGGCATGTAGTAACAATTGCAGTACCCTCGTAATAGTTAACACAAAGCAGAAGGTACTATAATGGAAACCGAAAGCACATAATGAGCAAAACTGCCGCGATGACGAAATAGTAAAAGGCATAGTGACAGCTGACAGCTGTCAAAGACAAAAATAGGGATACCGTAGAATTTATTTTAACGCTGATTAAGACTAAGACAGAGGGCAATAGAATGGTTCGAAGAAATGAAGAAAGAAATATCAAAAATAAGACGAAAATTATAGGAAATATCTTGAATTCTTATTGCTCGTCAGATAATTCTTAAGATACCTGAACATCATGAGCTGCACATAAACTGTTTGTTGTTCAAACCAGTATTCGGGTCTACAGCTCGTCGTTATTGCCATATGGGACAAAGGAACAAACAACTGTATGTAGATAAATTCCAACACCGTGGCAAGTGTACACATAATAGCAGAATCTGGAGCCTACTTATATTATGTATCTCTATATGAATGACCTGTGTCTCAGTTAATAATTCTTTATTATGGTTGCCTAGATATTTATCTAGAAAGCTAAAAATCATGTGGATATCTAGAACTCAGTTACATCGATTTCTGCGATAGCACATAGGAGATGAATAGCACATAGGAGGCGACAAACGTCCTATCACACTATACACAAATTGTCGTACATGTGTCTGCTGTCAAATCTTAGGCAATGACAATTCATGATCATATTTGACGTAACTCTCATATAGCGTAACGTCGGACTGACAGGTCAAACGATGTATATTACACTTTCCTTGTTAGTTTTGAGATCATATTGATGTACACCTGTGATATGCACTCGTATATATAAAATACTGTGTCGGGACAACTGATAATGAGGATAGCATATGCAAAAGGAATTAAATTGCAGATATACGAAAGAAATAAAATTGCAAAATATTCCAACATATCAAGTAAAATTACATGCAGGGTATGGAGAGACTCGAAAACTTACTTATGCGGTTAAAATATTGTCAAAGTTTTGTACAGACATCTTATTCCATAATTCTGTTTGTTCATTAAATATGTTGTTTGGGTATTCCGTATTCTAGCTGTATATTTCAACTTCTTCTAGAATGTTGAATAACCTATATTTTATGCTCTATGAAGGATGTAGGTAGTTTAGTAATGTCATTAGCATATTGACTGTATGATCTTAAGTGGGCACTGACAGCTGAGGTACTGGCTTGGCTGAATTAAATATGTACACTGAATTTCGCTCTTAAGTTTCTACCCTGTTTGTCCAAAATATATCACATTCATTAGATGTTACTTCACATTAATGAGCACAAACATTACGACCACCTGCTTAATACCTTGTTCCCCGTTTTTGGATCGAAAGTTTGCAGGTGGATTTGTGGAGATATGTAGCACTAGATGTCTACTTACAACTCGTGTAATTCGCGTGAGTAACGGGCCACTGATCTGCGTATGCGGTGATGGCATCCAGGAGAGACCCAGGTGGTTTTATACAGGATTTACACCAGGCGAATTTGGTTCAAAAATGGTTCAAATGGCTCTGAGCACTATGGGACTTAACTTCTGAGGTCATCAGCCCCTAGAACTTAGAACTACTTAAACCTAACTAACCTAAAGGACATTACACACATCCATGCCCGAAATAGGATTCGAACCTGCAAACGTAGCGGTCGCGTGGTTCCAGACTGTAATGCCTAGAGCCGCTCGGCCATCCCGGCCGGCGCCAATTTGGTCCCCGAGACATCAATGTGAGTTCACTATGATGCTCCTCAGACCACTGTTGCACGGTTCTGGCACCGACGCAGGGACAATTATACCGCTGAAAAATGACATTACCTTCGGGGACGACATCAAGCATGAAGTGGTGCAAGTGGTTCGCAGCTGTCAGTAATCTTCAATTATTTCCACAGGTCCCATGTAAGCGCAGGAAAATGTCTCCCCATCATCTTGCGTCCGTGGCGCGCTGCACGTTTCGAGCCGCCACTCACCTCAGTGACGGCGTTTGTGGAGACAACCATCGACCTAGTGTAGCAAAAATATGGTTCACCCGAAGAGTCGACACGTTCCCATTGATCGAGTGTCGATGAGGCGTGTGTACTTCCATCTTTCCACGGCTCGTTTCCTGAGCGCTGTGTGGAGCCAATATTTTTGGTAATCGACAGCGTTTGGGCGGGATCGGGCTCTAGCATCTCGTTGCTCTCGTTTATGACTTTTATGAAGCTCTGTCATTTGAACTCCCGCCCGTAGTGTACCCACTATCGATTGCGAGTTCCTTCTTTGGTGTACTTAGAAACCGTAGGTTGGTAACACGACAGACTCACGTGTTTACTGCAGCAGACTCTTTGGCCTGTAGTGTTTATAGGCGAGCGCGGTCACGCTGGAGCATTCGCGCGCCGGAGATCAACGCCTCGTGTTCTGTGTGTGCCGTCGTTTTGTGCTTAAGTGGTTCAGTGTTATTCGTTTTTTGCACCTACGTTCACGTGTGACAATTTTCGTTTCTGTCTGTGTCCAAGTGTCTGAACAATTTTATCTTGGAGTCTACGCCCGTGAACGGCACCTTGTATTTTAAAAAGTGTTTGTCTCCGTTTATTTGTCCACCATCTTTTTTCTCTAATTGTCTTCATTGTATCTTTGTGTTTCTATGCAGCCAAAGAGCGGCGTAGTATGCTGCTGCAGGCCTGCCTGTATACGGGTTTCAAAATGACAATAAAGAAAAGAAAAACACGGTGGAGGAGGTTGTCGCGCAGTGGCCTTCGTGTCTGCTCTGGTGATGTCGACATTCTGACATCCGCGTACGGGTGTTATTGAACCCGCACTTCAACACGTGGAGCAACGTCGGCCTGGTTGAGGCCCCTCCGTCCGCTCTTCACTGGTTGTCCGCGGGAGGCGATGGCAGTCTAATCATCGCCTGCGTCGACGAAGGCAAACAAGCAGTAACCATCATGGGGCGGTGGAGCCGCCGTTCGGCGAGGGTTTGAGTCCGGGAGCAGTTCGGCTTGGTCGGTGTCTGCCGGGACGACTGGGGACGGCTCAGAATTGTGCACAGCAGTCCCGGACAAACGACGAAGTGCACCGAGGAAAAGGAGAAAATAAGTTAAGTATGAATGTTTCAAGTTGATCATCCTTTGGGGTTGAGTCCATCCAGTCGTCGTTCCCGCCTTGTGGCCACCGCCGGGGCAATCCTCTGCTCTGTTCACTGCTTCAATTCTGACAGTGGAGATTCCTCCACGCATCGTTGCAGTTCTGTGTTTTGGTAGTTCATCCTCCCGCCCTGTGGTTGCAGAATTTCGGGTGGGGAGATAGTTCCTTGTCTCCCAAGATCTAGTGCTCCGTTATTAAGGTTAATTCTAGTTTAGTCTAGTGTTCTGTTAATCCCTGGGTATATGTGTCCGCCATACTATCTGCGCTGTATTTATTCTAAGTAAGTTGCACTGACAGTAGTTGGGGGTTCGAGTCCTCTCACGGAGCTGATAAGGTGTCACATTGGTTTCGGCTTGTCAGTTGGAGGGTGTTGCCGCAGAGGTTTGTTAACATTGGCATGTCAGCGTTGTCTAGCGCTACCGGGACCCTACGAAGAACATTGTGCTGATTAGGGAATGTTGTTACACGTTCTTGTTTTCATTTCGATATCTGTATTTGTGAAGGCAACCGCATGATTAAGATCTATTCTGAAGCTATGCTGGATCTTGCGCTCTTGGTATTTTTGGTTTTGTTTTCATCCCGACTATTTGGGTGTCAGGAATATGGAACTGTGTTATTAATGTTTGGCTTGAACAACGGACACGTGGCTAGTTTAGTACGTGTGTAGTGACATGGCGTCCTCGGGAAGACGTGCAAGCTAGATTGCTATTGCGTCTCCTCAAAGTGTAATTTGCACCATACTAAAACCCCCTTATTAAAAGGAAGAAAAAACAGACTTTAGAAATACCTTCTATTTGCATTAACTATCTTACCTGTTGCTTAAGTAAATATCTGCTCAGTAATTAAGCTAATGGGAGCGCCTATCCAAGAAGCAACTAGCGCAATTCTGTTATGGTGGCCCTCGTACATATTTTGGTCCGAAAGATTGTATAAACAAGCTTACATGCTCCGTATCGAACTTCTGATGTTGTTTTTTGAGTGATTGTGGATTATTAAAATTCATTATAGTGCAAACGTTTGTATTATACCAACCGTGTTTATAAGTAATTAATATGATTGGCTGCAATGAAATATGGTAGTTTTAGGACCATGGGTTGTCCAGGTAGAAATTTTGAACCCATGCTGTGTTGTGAATTCAAGTATTAACGTTTTATATTGCAATGAGAATTTAAATGTGTTGAACCCACGCTTTGTGATTAATAATTAAAGATTTAAGAGTGCGTTCACTTAGCGCTTATTTTTGTGTTGTATTATTATTGATATTTTTAAAAAGTTATATTAAGCGTTTTAATTTCTTAAATTAAAGCCTTTTCAATTCGAAAGTGTTTGCCTTCCCATTTTGGGCAATTGTAAACATCCAAGTAGGATTTACGTAGTTGGTGTTATGTATTGTATGTTATGAATAAATTATTTATGTGTTAAATCACGCCTGATATGTCAATTCCTTGGCCCCGTCCGCACCTTGATCGTAGTCTTTTAATATTAAATGATCACACCATCGTTCCAGACTAATCCCGAAGGTCCCATGCCCACTGCAGTCGTGATTGACGATGTCGTTGGATTAACATGTGAACACGTAAGGGTGGTCTGCTGCAGAGCTCCATGTTGGACAACGTACGATAAGCGGTGTGCTACGAAACACATATGAATGCACCATCATTGTGCAGATATGCCACAGATTACCTTCACCATCTATCCAACTTCACAGAGGACACAATCCTCCAAACCCCACGTTCTCTGAAGAGTCGTTGACATCCAGCAATTCAGCGCCTAGTGGTAGTTTCACTATCCTTCTACCTCTTTCCATAGATGCTGACGACGGTAGCACGTGACCACTCGACGAGCTTCGCCGTTTTCGAGATACTCGTTCAGAGTCTCTGCGTAACAATAATCTGCCCTTTGTCAGAGTCCCTTTTTTTTTGTCATCAGTCTACTGACTGGTTTGAAGCGGCCCGCCACGAACTCCTTTCCTGTGCTAACCTCTTCATCTCAGAGTAGCATTTGCAACCTACGTCCTCAATTATTTGCTTGACGTATTCCAATCTCTGTCTTCCTCTACAGTTTTTGGCCTCTACAGCTCCCTCTAGTACCATGGAAGTCATTCCCTCATGGCTTAGCAGATGTCCTATCATCCTGTCCCTTCTCCTTATCAGTGTTTTCCACATATTCCTTTCCACTCCGATTCTGCGTAGAACCTCCTCATTCCATACCTTATCAGTCCACCTAATTTTCAACATTCGTCTATAGCACCACATCTCAAATGCTTCGATTCTCTTCTGTTCCGGTTTTCCCACAGTCCATGTTTCACCACCATACAATGCTGTACTCCAGACGTACATCCTCAGAAAATTCTTCCGCAAATTAAAGGCCGTTATTTGATATTAGTAGACTTCTCTTGGCCACAAATGCTTTTTTTGCCATAGCGAGTCTGCTTTTGATGTCCTCCTTGTTCCGTCCGTCATTGGTTATTTTACTGCCTAGGTAGCAGAATTCCTTAACTTCATTGACTTCGTGACCATCAATCGTGATGTTAAGTTTCTCGCTGTTCTCATTTCTACTACTTCTCATTACCTTCGTCTTTCTCCGATTTACTCTCAAACCATACTGTGTACTCATTAGACTGTTCATTCCGTTCAGCAGATCATTTAATTCTTCCTCACTTTCACTCAGGATAGCAATGTCATCAGCGAATCGTATCATTGATATCCTTTCACCTTGTATTTTTATTCCACTCCTGAACCTTTCTTTTTTTTCCATCATTGCTTCCTCGATTTACAGATTGAAGATTAGGGGCGAAAGGCTACAGCCTTGTCTTACACCCTTCTTAATACGAGCACTTCGTTCTTGATCGTCGACTCTTATTATCCCCTCTTGGTTGTTGTACATATTGTACGTATATGACCCGTCTCTCCCTATAGCTTACCCCTACTTTTTTCAGAATCTCGAACAGCTTGCACCATTTTATATTGTCGAACGCTTATTCCAGGTCGACAAATCCTATGAAAGTGTCTTGATTTTTCTTTAGCCTTGCTTCCATTATTAGCCGTAACGTCAGAATTGCCTCTCTCGTCCCTTTACTTTTCCTAAGGCCAAACTGATCGTAATCTAGCGCATTCTCAATTTTCTTTTCCATTCTTCTGTATATTATTCTTGTAAGTAGCTTCGATGCATGAGCTGTTAAGCTGATTGTGTGATAATTCTCGCACTTGTCAGCTCTTGCCGTCTTCGGAATTGTGTGGATGATGCTTTTCCGAAAGTCAGATGGTATATCGCCAGACTCATATTTTCTACACACCAACGTGAATATTCGTTTTGTTGCCACTTCCCCCAATGATTTTAGAAATTCTGATGGAATGTTATCTATCCCTTCTGGCTTATTTGACCGTAAGTCCTCCAAAGCTCTTTTAAATTCCGATGCTAATACTGGATCCCCTATGTCTTCTAAATCGACTCCTGTTTCTTCTTCTATCACATCAGAGTCCCTTATCTCAATAGATTTCCTCGTTTGCAACGTATTTGTTCGATAGGGTGATACGCGTCCGTGTCTGTTCGTTTTACATACTTTAGCTATCGCGTCAAGGGGCCGCGATGCTACGAGACAGTATCCAAAGTCGCGCTGGGCAGTGGTCATAATGATTTGACCTATCAGTGTCTCTACAGCCGACATCTATACGCATTATAAATAACATCCAAAAATATAAGATTTCAGATGTTTAGAAGATGTCCTTCGCATAAATGGTGTACAAGATAAAACTCGAAAGAAAAGAAACACAATGGCAGAGGGTACGAGCTAATATTTTGAAAATATGTACCAATAAAACCAAATACTTAATTAGGAAAAAAAGGGAAAGAAACGGACTTGATGAAGCTGTGAGGGGTGGTAACCCGTACAGACCGATGTCGATTAGACTGTGCTTGCGGCTGTATGGGAAACGTGAGACAGCGCCTGGTGGAGGATGCGGTGACCCGGGTTGGCAGAGGCGGGCGACCGCAGCGCATTAGACAGCGCCTGGCTAACAGCTTCCGGCCTAACTCTCCAGCCGCCGACAGCGGTTGCTGGGTGCCACAGGTAGTCGCCGACCGCGCTCGCATCCTCAGCGGTCACGTGACAACATAGCGCTCTTACCGACAGGTGGAAGGGCAAATAAGTGGTTACCAGGAGTGCAGTATACTGCTTGCGGTGGGGCGTTAGGCGTTGTATCAACTTAAGGAAACATGGCGACTTGTTCGTACAGATGTTGGACATAAACATTTAAACACCACCTAAATGCAGTCGTGGTCAGAATTGGCCGGCCGCGGTGGTCTAGCGGTTCTAGGCACGCAGTCCGGAACCGCGCGACTGCTACGGTCGCAGGTTCGAATCCTGCCTTGGGCATGGATGTGTGTGATGTCCTTAGGTTAGTCAGGTTTAAGTAGTTCTAAGTTCTAGGGGACTGATGACCTCAGATGTTGAGTCCCATAGTGCTCAGAGCCATTTTTTTGCAAAAGTCACTGCAGATCTGAATATCGTACTCGTGAATGCTGTTCGCCGCAAAATAATAAGCTGGGAACTGTAGGGTGAGCTGAAATTCCAAAATAACCCATCAGTGACGGAAATGCCCGTTACTCGAAAACGTGGTGAAAGTGGGGCAAATTCTGGGCTGTGGAGCCATGACAAACAAATCTTTTAGTCTGGTGAGTCTTGTTGTATGTTGTCTCAAATTTCTAGCCGAGTTTAGTCCTAAGAGTACAACGTGGCGGCTGTTCGGTAATGTAACCCGTCAACGAAGACAAGAAATGTCGATTATGAGAAAAAAAAAACGTGTAGTCTCAAATTTCTGCACAGTGCTAGAAGGGAGTGACGTGAAGAAAATAATAAAAATCCTGACCGGTGACGTGTGAGCTTTGGGAGAGGTTGGAAAATACGTGCCTTTTGCCTTTGGAGGTATCAGTCAGATCGCGGAGTTTAAGGGAAAAGAAAACAGAATAAACTTCTGGCGATATCTCTGCTTCGATTGAACAGTCTCTTATGAAGTCTACAAGTAAACGCTTCGGATGAGTGTACTGAAGGCAACAACGTGAGATCCTTTACTATAAAAATACAGCGCCCAGTCACTTTTTAATGCGTTTTTATTTACGCCAAATGTGGCTTCGGGAGATCGCATGTTAAAATCCCTTAAGGTCTGTCAATTTCCACCAACGTTCGTAAACAAGTTAGTGGATATAGACCGGAACGAACGCGTTTTAGCATGCCGTGCTGTGTTAACTCAAGTTCTAAATGCAGTGGACGATGCCAAGTTTATGTTTTCAGATGAATGTGGCATTTATCGCAGCTCACAGGCTGAAAATATCGTCGTTTGGGTCAAAGCGAATCCTCATTACACATTCGAATTTAAAAAAAAAAAAAAAATAACCGCCTCACATCACAACATCTGCTTGAGCTGTACTTCTTTGAGCGGACAGTGAACAGTGCAACGTATTTACACATTCTGCAAACATGGCTACTATCTCATCTTGAGAAAAGGAACCTCGTAGAACGCATAACCGGGTGCCTTCTCGCTAAGCTCTTGCAGTGCTCGAGTTCCTAAATGAATACTTCCCAGGACGGTAGATATATGGTGGTTCATCGGCAGCATCAGTCCTTTGAAATGGGCGCTAAGATGTTCTGACCTCGCCACACTTTCCAACTCGTTACAGAGAGTCATTAAGGTACATTTAACAGCACGTCGTTATGCTACAAACGAAACACTGCGCAATGTTATTGAGGATGCATCGGACATTCTCAAGAATGTGTCAAGAAGAACATGGAGAGGTATGGAAATGTGTCTACAGCATGGTGGAGAACATGCTGAAATACTGCACACTTAATATGTAAGTTCTTGTGCTAAAACAAACGAAATCAACTGGCTTTCGATACAAGGGGCTACGGGGAATCCTTGCCCACCCTGTATATGAAGCTAATAATCAAAATCCTTCCGCAGCACTGTAAACATGAAAACAGCATACAGAAATCTATATAGAGATGACGTACCAGGTCCTCACGTCGAACTAAAATGTACCAGGGCAGGTCAGCTGCACTTACGTCCACCCTCGAGTCCTATCTAAGAAAAGAAAAGTTGGCAGACCACTCAGTCCTCTAAAGCGGTTCCTGTTTCATGTGATTTTACCGCTACCTCGTTATCAACATTTCGGCAGATAAGCCTCGCAGACTTCTGTGTTCAAAGACTTGTTTGTGCAGACACCTAATCGAAGATACCTTGCACAGCACAGTCCGAAAATTTACGGCATTATTACAAGTCTCTAGGAGGATGAATCTATTACTGTTAGCTGATTGATACTACGAAAAGTATGAGTAACATGCCGTCAGTTCCATTAAATTGGTCATTTCTCCAAGTGTATGCATCTCGCTCGTCATTTAGAGCCTGGAAGAGTTTAATGTGACTTCGTTATGGGACGAGTCGGCACGTTTAACGGCGGAGGCGCCTCAACGGATCCTTCACTGAAGAAGTTCAAGAAACTGTGCCCTGGGCTGGTAACCTCATGGCTACAGTCTGTTGGGAATCTGAAGGGGTTATTTTGTTCGTACTGTTATGTTCTGTTCTGTTAGTAAATAGCAGAAACGGTTACATCACGTTCGCGACCACAAATAGGTGAGCGCACTTCTTGTTCTCCACGATAACTACCGCGAGTACTGGAATGCTGGAGCTTATCCGAACTCACTCCTTCCGACATCTGTCTCTTTGGGCTACTGAAGCAAGGGTGTAGAAGTTCGCTGAGATGAAGAACAGTAAAGTGACACCATAATGGCACACAGATATTCACATTAAGGCAACGTAATGCTAGAGAACTGAAGGGAGATAACGTTTACAATTAGGGTTTTGTAGTCGTAGATGTATTTAAATCATGAAAAATGCTACAGCGCTTTGAGGAAAGAAATGCATTAGATGTTCAACTATCTCTCACACTATAAGGGTTCTAGTGTTCAGTGGAATCAATGTCTCCTGTGTTACCGGGGACACTACATCCTCTTGCCGTAGTTGTTACTTTCCGGTACGCGAACTTCACACTGCGCAGCCGGCTGCTCTCTGCGGTTTCTGGCGCGACAGAGGCCCGCATCCAGAGGCAGTGGACGCTAAAAGCCTAGTTGGCAAACTTTTGGCCCATTGTCCTCGGCCAAGTTGGCTGCAGCCGTCGGAAGAGGTCCTGAATAAAAACGCCCTCCTAAGCCGTCAGCCGAAGTCCCGGCCTCCATTTAGCACCACCGGCAGCGCAGGTGTGGTCCGGGCTGCCGCCAGCGTAGAGGATACTCTTAACCCGTCACCACGAGAGCGCTCCGTGTTAGAGGAGTGCGTTTTACGGTGTCCGCGATGTCTGAATACCATTAATGTGGGTAGCATACAGATTTAAATTCCTGGCCACGCACTAAGCTTTTGTAACACAGCGACTTTGTCAATGCAATACGCACGTGGCAAGGTCACAGCATCCGTCCAGAACAACCCTCGCCACAAAGGCAGGGAGAGTTGTGAAGTTAATCCTTTAATTCATATCACAAGTGCTAATTCAAAATGAAAATTCTGATTAAACTGATACCTAACTCAGAGCAGTTGATTAATTAACAGTTCATCAAACATGCCTACTGAACTGGTACTCCTGAATTAATTTTCCCTAGCCTATAGATGCTGCAGAGTTATTGTAAACATACAGGACCAACGGCTGCAGGGGGCGGGACCAATTTAACATTCCCAATTTGATTAACATAGAAAACTCCCAAGACAGAGGCCGTTATTTCGAAAAGTCGTTGAACACACACGCTGGAGAAGGCACTCGCAGTTCTCCCTCGTTCTGAGAATTAGTACCAGTCCAGGTCGGGCAAACTGAGGGCCGAAAATGGACCACTCCAGCCGGCCACGACACCATGGACGGTTCCACGTCTCATCCCTGTTCTGCAAGCTACAAGGACCTTTTTATGTATCGTAGGGGCGCAACGCAGCTCATCGACCGCGACTTTAAATAACCTGGGGAGCAACTGTCCAGCCCATTCCACTGCAGTTTCTAGAAGTGTCAACGTCGCGAGGTTCAGTGTACAGCAGTTACTATTTTTAGTGGCTATTCATCCTCGAACCACTCGTTATGTATAGTGTTACTAGACACATCGCAATTACAGTTGGGGCAACTCTACTACCACAACGTCTGCGCCAGAAGATACTGATGGTGCTGATCAACATGTAGCGTGGAAAACCATTTCGGCCGACCCATGTTTCTGTTGCTGTAAGCGTGACCCATGGTTAGTTTCTTCTGTTGTTGTGATATCAGTTACTTCATTTCTGTGCTCTCTCTAGCGACTGGTCTTTATCCTGAAGACGATTTTCTGTGTAGCGGCACCACCGTTTAGGACAGGGAAAGTCAGTTTTGTGAAATATTCTGAGCACAAGTTACAGCCAGGTGGGGACTGGATTGCAGTGAGTTATGCGTACCAACAGTTGCGAAGTAGAATAGAGACCACAGGGTCGTCATATTGCTGAAAGAGTATACGCAGCGGTTTTGCATGTCGCAAATCACAGGCAGAAGGGGCCCACTGGCTAATGTGTTAACAGTACGTGATGCGAAGCGGCGCGTATGGCAAAACAGAGGCGCACAGCCATGTACAATTAGGTGTGGGTTTCTAACGAGATTCATTCAAGTGTGGCAGCTTTCGTGGACGGCGGGGCGTGTCACAACACCAGCTACACACAGCAGCAGATGCGGCGCCAGCATTCCAGTCCATGGCGGGTCGCTGGTTCAAACCTCTGAGGCCAACGCGGGGTCCATAGCCAGCCTGTGGCGAGCCACTCCACGGCTCACTACTGCGGGCTGTCGTCCTGGCTTCCAACACACGCTGGAGGCACCCCAAGGCGAGGGATGAAGATTCGGACTCCGGATCGTGGGCGCTTGTTGTCCTAAGCCATGCTGGCGAGGGAGCATGGCGCGGACCATCTTGCAGTTGTCAACGGGCCGCTCAGCAGCTCCTTGGAGTGTTGCTGAAAAATGAGGATGGGGACAGCTGAGTCGGAAGCCAGTGCATCCTGATACCAGCGGAACTCCGCGGATGGCCAAGGCTGGCTCGCCACAGCATTTCATTGTGCGGGCCACTCGGGTACTTCCTCAGTATTGTAGGGCCCTGTGACACAGCCCAAGGTGAATGAGGGCACTGTAGTTGGTTCTACCTGTTCCCGCTGCATTTGGTCATCCTGATACATTCGGTGGCAGAAGTTCCCACTACAGCTGTGTGGACTTGTGTTGTTACAACTTATCCTGCAGCAAATATATTGCTCGCCCAGCGGCTACATTCAGTGAGTGATGATTCATGGGAAGTTGTGACTGGGCTATCTCTCGTTTATGTGTCCAGTTTTGAATATATTTTTCTCCATATTACTGCGACTGTCGTTGTCTGTAGCATCCCTACAGACCCTTTTGCAAATTAGATACTTACTAGACAGTGAACACCTGCTGCAAGAACGAAAATCGGCATGTGAGTGGTCCACTAGGTAGCAACGTTAGTCGGTGCTTTTTGATAATCTGCTACAGCCACATCCACCAACATCCAAAGGCTACAAGATGCTAAGAATAATTATTCTTCCCCCTTGTTTCTCGACTGTAAGGCTCTCTTTCACCGTTCTTGCTATGGAACACAGCTATTAAAACATACTTAACTCAATACCTTAGGATTTTTCCGTTGTTGCGAATGAAACTTTTTTCAGCGCACAGCCAGGAAGGTCAGAAAGAAAATCTCAGTTTCGCATCCCGTGGTTGAAGGGCAATTCAATACTGGATGTCGATTATTTAAAGCATCAAACTCTGCTAGTTGGCGAATTGCTAATGGGAGTGGTCTGGGTTCGACTTCCGGCATCTACTACGATTCAGTGATTCCCTTTTTCCTAAGTATTGTGTAGGCATAAATAGCAAATCAAGACCAAGGGCCGTTACCCACCAAATTCCAGCGATGTGTGTGTCGAGCATGTAAGTTGATAGAGTAAAGTCACCCACTCGTTCGAGATTGTACTCATTTCCAGAAACTGCTCAGTGTGTTCACGACCCAGGTGAATACCAGCAGCATCCCTTAGTCGGCCATCCTCCAGATATCGGTGATAAACGACCGAGTTGAAGCGGACCGCCGTTAAGGCAGCGTGGCAGAGCATGCGAATGCTCTCTGGTGAGACGCGAAGAAAATTATTGCTTAGTTACAGGCAAAGTGATTATAGAACACTTTAGATTACATGTCAAAACATCACACGGGTGAAAAGCTGTGCTCCAAACGTACCTTCCTAGAAATATTCATCGACTAGGTGTTAGTCACGGCTGCTCTCGCATATCAGTGAGTTAGTTTTGTTATGATGGTGAGTCAGTATGTAAGCCGTATGCGCAATATCATCAGCTGCCCTCACGTGACCGTTTGTTTGGGAAAGTATACCTCGCGATCTGCTCTCCGTTCATCCACTTAACAAGCTGTCTCACCCAACGCACGATGCGTCGACATTCGCAGCGTCGCTGCTGTGCACTTCGTACATAGGCTCATGTGCAGGAGGGCGCAGCTGTGCAGCATGCTATTCAAGTCGTATGAAAGTACGCGTTAAGCACATCGAAGAATGTATAAGAATTGCGTTCATCACTTGGATCGTATCACGCATCACGTGTCAGCCAATCAAAGCATTTTCCCAAATATGATATTTAATAGTCAAAGAGTAAACAGGTTTCTCAGAGCAAATATTTTTTTCTATAATTCGTGTAATGTTTTTCAAATCAACAAGTATCTAGTACTACATTCTTTATAAGCTGGCCTGTGCTTTATCTCAGTGTTTAAGCTATCTCCTTATAAAATTTCATCAAATTTGGTCCAGCGGGCTAGTAATAATAAATTTCAACGTCAAGCATGTTGCATCAGTTTTTCACGTATCTCAGTTCTCATATTGTCACCGGTTTACACAAGATACAAGAAATCAGAAAAAAATCTGGTTCACTCTCATAGTTAAAAACGAAAATGTGGTACAGAATCAGTTGTTAAAATCACGAACAACTACAGACTGCTGTTCTCGCGGCTAATCTGCACATCAGCTGCAGACAAATTGCGCAAGAACCGGGAATCTCAAAAACGTTGGTGTTGAGAATGCTACATCAACATCGACTGCAGCTGTACCATAATTCTATGCACAAGGAATTGCATGTCGACGACTTTAAACGTCGTGTACAGTTCTGCCAATGGGCACAAGAGAAATTGCGGGACGATGACACATTTTTTTCACTCGTTCTATTAGGAGACTAAGCGTCATTCACCAACAGTGGTAACGTAAACCGGCATAATATGCACTATTGGGCAACGGAAAATCCACGATGGCTGTGACAAGTGGAACATAAGCGGTTTTGGTGGGTTAATGTTTGGTGCGGCATTATGGGAGGAACGATAATTGCCCCCATTTTATTGATGTCAATCAAAATGGTGCAATGTATGCTGATTTCCTGCGTAATGTTCTACCGATGTTTCACGGCATGACAGAATGGCAATGTAATTCCAACATGATGGATGTCCGGCACATAGCTCCCATGCGGTTGAAGCGGTACTGAATAGCTCATTTCATGACAGGTGGATTGGTCGTCGAAGCACCAGCCCATGGCCCGCAGGTTCGCCGTATCTGACGTCCCCGGATTTCTTTATGCGGGGAAAGTTGAAGGATATTTGCTATCGTGATCCACCGACAATGCCTGAGAACATGCGTCAGCACAGTTTAAATGCATGTGCGAACATTACGGAAGGAGAACTGTTCGCTCTTGAGAGGAATGTCGTTACACTTATTGCCAAATGCATTGAGGTTGACGGACATCATTTTGAGCATTTATTGCATTAATGTGGTATTTACAGGTAATCACGCAGTAACAGCATGCGTTCTCAGAAATGATAAGCTCATAAAAGTACATGTATCACATTGGAACAACCGAAATAAAATGTTCGAACGTACCTACGTTCCGTATTTTAATTTAAAAAACCTGCCTGTAACCAACTGTTCGTCTAAAATTGTGAACCATATGTTTGTGACTATTACAGCGCCATCTATCACAAAGCGAAAAAAATGGTCCAACTGAAACTTTTTATTTCTTTACGTTATACACAAATATGTAATAAAAAATGTGGGTCCCTACTTTAAAAAAAAAGCAGTTGATATCTGGTAGACCTATGGCAGCGCCCTCTAGCGTGCCAACTACAGCGCCATCTGGTCTCCCCCTTCAAGCTAAACAAGTTTCGTTCTTGGTAGTTTATTCGTTTGACGCTTATTTCGTGAGATATTTGGCCCGATCGCGATCAATGAACCACCCTGTATAGTGTACTGACCAGTCGAGACAGTTCTCTCACATAACAGACACTGTCGCACGCTCCAGGGCTCATAAACACAGACAATCCGTTATTCAGCACTGACAAGCTACCTTTCTGGAAGTTATTTATAGATGGCCACACTTAATACACGTTCACATGTAACACGGAGCATTGCCTCAAACACAAGGATGCCACAACGCAATTAAGTGTAAAACCACTGAAGCTGTGCTACTTTTTTTTTTTTTTTTTTTTTTTTTTTTACTGACTGGTTTGATACGGCCCGCCTCGAATTCCTTTCCTGTGCTAACCTCTTCATCTCAGAGTAGCACTTGCAACCTACGTCCTCAATTATTTGCTTGACGTATTCCAATCTCTGTCTTCCTCTACAGTTTTTGCCCTCTACAGCTCCCTCTAGTACCATGCAAGTCATTCCCTCATGTCTTAGCAGATGTCCTATCATCCTGTCCCTTCTCCTTATCAGTGTTTTCCACATATTCCTTTCCTCTCCGATTCTTCGTAGAACCTCCTCATTCCTTACCTTATCAGTCCACCTAATTTTCAACATTCGTCTATAGCACCACATCTCAAATGCTTCGATTCTCTTCTGTTCCGGTTTTCCCACAGTCCATGTTTCACTACCATACAATGCTGTACTCCAGACGTACATCCTCAGAAATTTCTTCCTCAAATTAAGGCCGGTATTTGATATTAGTAGACTTCTCTTGGCCAGAAATGCCTTTTTTGCCATAGCGAGTCTGCTTTTGATGTCCTCCTAGCTCCGTCCCGCCCGTCATTGGTTATTTTACTGCCTAGGTAGCAGAATTCCTTAACTTCATTGACTTCGTGACCATCAATCCTGATGTTAAGTTTCTCGCTGTTCTCATTTCTACTACTTCTCATTACCTTCGTCTTTCTCCGATTTACTCTCAAACCATACTGTGTACTCATTAGACTGTTCATTCCGTTCAGCAGATCATTTAATTATTCTTCACCTTCACTCAGGATAGCAATGTCATCAGCGAATCGTATCATTGATATCCTTTCACCTTGTATTTTTATTCCACTCCTGCATCTTTCTTTTATTTCCATCATTGCTTCCTCGATGTACAGATTGAAGAGTAGGGGCGAAAGGCTATAGCCTTGTCTTACACCCTTCTTAATACGAGCACTTCGTTCTTGATCGTCCACTCTTATTATTCCCTCTTGGTTGTTGTACATATTGTGTATGACCCGTCTCTCCCTATAGCTTACCCCTACTTTTTTCAGAATCTCGAACAGCTTGCACCATTTCATATTGTCGAACGCTTTTTCCAGGTCGACAAATCCTATGAAATTGTCTTGATTTTTCTTTAGCCTTGCTTCCATTATTAGCCGTAACGTCAGAATTGCCTCTCTCGTCCCTTTACTTTTCCTAAAGCCAAACTGATCGTCAATTTTCTTTTCCATTCTTCTGTATATTACTCTTGTAAGCAGCTTCGATGCATGAGCTGTTAAGCTGATTGTGCGATAATTCTTGCACTTGTCAGCTCTTGCCGTCTTCGGAATTGTGTGGATTATGCTTTTCCGAAAGTCAGATAGTATGTTGCCAGACTCATATATTCTACACACCAAGGTGAATAGTCGTTTTGTTGCCACTTCCACCAATGATTTTAGAAATTCTGATGGAATGTTATCTATCTCTTCTGGCTTATTTGACCGTAAGTCCTCCAAAGCTCTTTTAAATTCCGATTCTAATACTGGATCCCCTGTCTCTTCTAAATCGACTCCTGTTTCTTCTTCTACCACATCAGACAAATCTTCACCCTCATAGAGGCTTTCAATGTATTCTTTCCACCTATCTGCTCTCTCCTCTGCATTTAACAGTGGAATTCCCGTTGCACTCTTAATGTTACCACCGTTGCTTTTAATGTCACCAAAGGTTGTTTTGACTTTCCTGTATGCTGAGTTTGTCCTTCCGACAATAATATCTTTTTCGATGTCTTCACATTTTTCCTGCAGCTATTTCGTCTTAGCTTCCCTGCACTTCCTATTTATTTCATTCCTCAGCGACTTGTATTTCTGTATTCCTGATTTTCCCGGAACATGTTTGTACTTCCTCCTTTCATCAATCAACTGAAGTATTTCTTCTGTTACCCATGGTTTCTTCGCAGCTACCTTCTTTGTACCTATGTTTTCCTTCCCAACTTCTGTGATGGCCCTTTTTAGAGATGTCCATTCCTCTTGAACTGTACTGCCTAGTGCGCTATTCCTTATTGCTGTATCTATAGCGTTAGAGAACTTCAAACGTATCTCGGCCTACTTCTGTATCCCACTTCTTTGCATATTGATTCTTCTTGACTAATGTCTTGAACTTCAACCTACTCTTCATCACTACTATATTGTGATCTGAGTCTATATCTGCTCCTGGGTACGCCTTACAATACAGTATCTGATTTCGGAATCTCTGTCTGACCATGATGTAATGTAATAGAAATCTTCCCGTATCTCCCGGCCTTTTCCAAATATACCTCCTCCTCATGTGATTCTTGAACAGGGTATTCGCTATTACTAGCTGAAAGTTGTTACAGAACTCGATTAGTCTTTCTCCTCTATCTTTCCTTATCCAAAGTCCATATTCTCCTGTAACCTTTTCCTCTACTCCTTCCCATACAACTTCATTGCAGTCGCCCATGACTATTAGATTTTCGTCCCCCTTTACATACTGCATTACCCTTTCAATATCCTCATACACTTTCTCTATCTGTTCATCTTCAGCTTGTGACGTCGGCATGTATACCTGAACTATCGTTGTCGGTGTTGGTCTGCTGTCGATTCTGATTAGAACAACACGGTCACTGAACTGTTCACAGTAACACACCCTCTGCCCTACCTTCCTATTCATAACGAATCCTACACCTGTTATACTACTTTCTGCTGCTGTTGATATTACTCGATACTCGTCTGACCAGAAATCCTTGTCTTCCTTCCACTTCACTTCACTGACCCCTACTATATCTAGATTGAGCCTTTGCATTTCCCTTTTCAGATTTTCTAGTTTCCCTATCACGTTCAAGCTTCTGATATTCCACACCCCGACTCGTAGAACGTTATCCTTTCGATGATTATTCAATCTTTTTCTCATGGTAACCTCCCCCTTGGCAGACCCCTCCCGGATATCTGAATGGGGGACTTTTCCGGAATCTTTTGCCAATGGAGAGATCATCATGACACTTCTTCAATTACAGGCCACATGTCCTGTGGATAGCCGGCCGAAGTGGCCCTGCGGTTAAAGGCGCTGCAGTCTGGAACCGCAAGACCGCTAGGGTCGCAGGTTCGAATCCTGCCTCGGGCACGGATGTTTGTGGTGTCCTTAGGTTAGTTAGGTTTAACTAGTTCTAAGTTCTACGGGACTAATGACCTCAGCAGTTGAGTCCCATAGTGCTCAGAGCCAGTTGTCCTGTGGATACACGTTACGTGTCTTTAATGCAGTGGTTTCCATTGCTTTCTGCATCATGTCGTTGATCACTGCTGATTCTTCCGCCTTTATGCGCAATTTCCCACCCCTAGGACAAGAGAGTGCCCTGAACCTCTATCTTCTCCTCCGCCCTCTTTGACAAACCCGTTGGCAGAATAAGGCTGACTTCTTATGCCGGAAGTCTTTGGCCGCCAATGCTGATTATTTATCAAAATTTAGGCAGTGGCGGGGATCGAACCCGGGACCGAAGACGTTTGGATTATGAATCAAAGACGCTATCTCTAGACCACGGGTACGTTGACTTGTGCTACTTACGGTCTGACAAAGTCGTTCCCTCTCCTCCAGTGCAACGCTGTGCATTCGACCGGGAAAGACAGCAGCCGCTGCCCTAAGTTATTGGACACACGGCAGCTCTGCCAGTGTTGATGGCTGTCGCGTCGGGTACCTGACAGCTCACCAGCTCCTGGAGACGTTTGGGATTGGCTCCACCAAGCTCTTTTTCTGTCTCACTCGAGGACTTAAGCAGTATCGTCCATCCACCTCCAAGACCATCCCAAGCCGTCAGCCTTAGCCACTGCAGCAACTTTCCATGGCCCCTCAGCGTGTTGTTTACCGCACCACTGCTCATGCTTCCAGGAGATGTTGCCTTTTACACTTATTTCAAAGTCTGTCCCACCACTGGTGTTACCTTATCCCAGATCTGTCAACCGTTGTGGCGCTGGTGTCTGTCATATGTCCGCAGCAGTCGCTCTCTCGTGGCGCCAGTCCACACACACCAATATTCACGGTTTCTGGCCCCCGGAGGGAATAGCCGTTCCCCTCGACACAGCGACAGCTTAAAGCCAGTTCCGTCTTCGATGAAACGATCCGTTCATCTCTATTGTTTGTTATTCACTATTTGTTTAACTAACCTGCCTTCCCTGATTCCGTTTACATCTTGATTCCGTTTTATACATCGTTGTTAGATTTTTCATTTATGCTTTACCTACTAAATTTTCCTCGTACAATATTCTATGCTTTAACTTTCCTTAAAAAATATATTTCTGCAGATTGTGTTCTTCATTTGTTCTTCTTAGTCAATGTGCAAGACAGAGGTCCATATATGACAATAGGGGTAGGGATACTCCATAAAATTTTAGCTTTTTTGTCATTCCTTGTCTTGTCATACAGTGTTCTGTGACTTATACCGCATTCAATTTGAAACTCGTTTAACGTATTGGCACCGCTGTTTTCGTACTCATAGCTAATAACAAACATAGCATATAAAAATATCTATCTTCTGATGATTATTCATTAAGTACTATTTGGAAGCCTACAAAAAATTGCTCTTGGAAGACAAATTCTTTCGTTGATTTAACCGAAATTTTTAGATCACATTTCTTACATATTTGATTTAGACGATGCGTTCTAATCTGGTGGTCATTTTCTATCTTTCGAATAAGTATGTAGTCATCAGAAAAGTGCAAAATGCTTAACCCTAGCAGTAACAACGCATGCGTGGCAATACTCTCAGCACGCTGTACAGTATAATGCGGAGCGGAGAACGTCTTCGTCAGTCTTCGATGACTGGCAGTTGTACAATCGAAACATAGACGTTTACGACGCCAGCCGCAATCCCGAAATCGCTTCGAAAGCATAAGCATGTTCCATACCAGACATTACCGATGGAGGCAGGAGGTAATACTATGCGAAATACCTCAACAAGATTTGTGTTAAAGACGTACTGATGTGTATGTAGGGTCCAAAACCTGATAACATCTTATAGAACATTCTTAAAAATATCGGTACACCACCAGTGACGCGTAATATTAACGGGATTACTTTATGCCCACTGTAAGGAAAACGATTAATAAATACAAATTTTGTTTCATTTTTGTTGATTTTTACTCACAACGTACTATTTAAATAGATATTGATGTGCAAATGAGGACCACGATTTCAAAATATTGAAAATGATTGAAAGTGACATCTGCTCGTAAGGCTTCCTTTTTTAGGTTAAGTTTAACTTAAAAATTTAAAATATTTGGGGATTCTAGTAGAAGAATTCGTTAAAAAATATATATTTTTTCAAAATGTTAAAATGTAAGGTAACTTACTAAATTACACTATTTCCAAGAGGTGGGCATAAATTACCATCCGTCCCCACCCACCCACAATCTTAGTTTTGCGAGGGTTGAGTGTGTGTGTACTGGTAGTAACGTGACACCTTGTCTAACACACAGTTTCCGCCGTTTAACAATGATGTCCAAGACAATATTCCGTTAAGTGGGTGAAAGTCTAGAACGTTGTCGAATTTTCGCAATCTTTTTTTATGTATATTGGTCCCGTCTTCTCCTTCTTTGCATTTATTTTAATTTATGTATACTCATTCAATCTAGTCACAATTTTTCAGTATTTCAGTGTTCTGTCTCGGATTGTCCGATAGTTTTATATGCACGCGCACGTGTCTTCGTTTGTAATGGGTTTATTATGAGTATCGGCAAATTTAATGCTCTGTTATTTAATACATTGTTGAAGCGATCTCTGTAACTTAGTCTGTCCACGTACTGTAGATATTAGTAATGTTGAATACACGTCACTTCCTAGTGGCTCGTTTCACCTAAAGTACCTGAGTGGTCAGCCAAACGCATAATGGATGCACAAAAGTATGGAAACACTGTGAAAAATACATGCCTGAACATAAAAGACCATTCCTGCAGGTTGCGCTGTTGTATCTGATCACGAATGGCACCTACTGAGTCTCCTCAATACGTTGCGAATGTCTGTCGTGGTGAGAACAATTTTCTGCATAGTTATGAGTGCATTCTGCCGGAGCTAAGTGAATTAGAACGTAAACAAACTGTTTGGGCTCATATGGTTGTTGCTTCAGTCAAAAAGGTAGTCGAAACATTTTGTGTATCAAATGGTTCTAATGGCTCCGAGCACTATGGGAATTTACCTCTGAGGTCATCAGTCCCCTAAAACTTAGAACTACTTAAACCTAACTAACCTAGGAACATCACACACATCCATGTCCGAGGCAGGATTCGAACCTGCGACCGTAGTGGTCGCGCGGTTCCAGACTGTAGCGCCTGGAACCGCCCGGCCACCACGGCCAGCTTTTGTGTATCAAGAGGCACCGTATCGAAGATTTATACCTCAGACAGGGAAGGAGAAAATAATAAGTAGCTAAGTCACAACGCGGACGAAAAGTGTATGGTGGGTGATCGTGACTGACGGTTGTTGAAGAGCACTGTGATGAAAAGCAAGATGACAACAGCAGCAGAACTCACTACTCGTCTCATGTAGCGCTCACGGACTTTTTATCAACACGTAAACAACACCAATGAATGTCCATAAACGGGAACTGTATGGCGAGCTGAAATTCCAAGACCACACGTTAATAACTCCAGTGCCTGTAATAGGAAAAATGTTGACAAACCCATTAAATTTGGTATATGGAGCAATGGAAGAAAGTCGCATGGCCGTACAAGTCTTGTTCCAAACTTGTTCCAGCTTCTAGCCAAGTTTGCGTCTGTAGAGTGGGACATGGGGGTGGTTCGGTGATAATTTGGCAAACGTTATCTTGGTGTTCTATAGGCTCTATAGCTACTCTGCAAGGTTTTCGTTACTCCCGAGGATTATGGGATCATTTTGGCTGACCATTCCGCCCCATGGTACAAAGTTTGTTCCCCAGTGGAGGTGCTATGTTCCAAGGCGATACAGTCTCTGTTCATACACCTAGCATAGTCCAGGCCCAGTTTTTGTGAGCACGAGGATGAAACGACTCATCTCCTCCAGCCACCACTGTTAACAGATCGCAGTACTATTGGGTATTTTTGGTCGGCTCTGGAGAGAAGGGTGAGTGAACGCTATCCAGGTGCATCACCGTATCCTGAAATTACCATTATTTTGCAGGAAGCATGGAGTACAATTCTCTGTTTACCCTTTCTGAGACGACTCGAAGCTGTCTGGAATCCCAATAGGTAGGCTGCACCAAATTTGGCGTGGTAATGGTTTTGGTGTTTCCATATTTTTTCACTCCCGGCACTTTATCCACAAAACTCTATTCACACTTGTATCCCAATTCGGGAGATTTTTTACCATCACAAAGGCCATAGATGTAATATGTGGTATCCTAATAGCAGATTGAAATTCAAGAGGCTACAGAAGAATGTGTTTGCGAATAAATGGAGTTCTTACAGTTCAGATCAGAATCAGACGAAGTGGAAATTCTCAGGGGGAATGAGAAATAGTCTACAGAAAACGTTGTAAGTAGTTCAGTAGGAGTGGAATATAAGGAAAAGTCTGCTAAGGCACAACAGAACATCAAAGGTATAGTGAAAGCAGCAGTGCAGAAGTCATGGATGTATCCGGAAATTTACTATCCTATGGATCGAAGCGGGATGGCAAAAATGATATCATAGTAAGCGATTACGAGCATGAGTGGTTTATACGCTGCTTTTCGCCCACAGGATCGGCGCAAAAAATTATGGAATAAATTGTCTCAACACTCATCTCCATTATTCACTCATCTAGTGGTTCTAGGCGCGCAGTCCGGAACCGCGGGACTGCTACGGTCGCAGGTTCGAATCCTGCCTCGGGCATGGATGTGTGTGATGTCCTTAGGTTAGTTAGGTTTAAGTAGTTCTAAGTTCTAGGGGACTGATGACCACAGAAGTTAAGTCCCATAGTGCTCAGAGCCATTTGAGCCATTATTCACTCAATTTTCAATTGGTATGGAACAACAAGTGGATATCAGTTCCAAGGTAAACTGGGATTTAGGGGCACTCCTTCCCCCAACAAAGATATTGATTTGTCTGACCGTTAACATGCGTGTAGCTCCCCTTCTATACTGTTGTTTAACAGTTTCCACGAAGTTTGTGCTTTACCAAAGCCGATTTTTTTCGGTAATTATTTTGAACCTCGTTTGTCATCATTTATATATCACACTCTAAGGGAGGAGCTGCTTTGGTCATACCTGCTTCTGACACAGATATGAGTGAGTACACAAGGATTTGGTTCAAGTTGGTAGGAGTAAGAAATGGACGGAGGAAAGGAGGAGAGTGGGTGAAATAAGAGTGGGGAGGTATGGGTAATGAGTAGTCTGTAGGAAACTCATATTAGTTCCGTTGAAGGAGGAAGGGTGGAGAGAACGAAGTAGAATTTGTTAAAAAGAAGTATTTGGGAAAACTGTGTTTGTTAATCATCAGTCATACGAATGCAACCATTTTTTAACTGGAACCAACTACCTACAGTGTTCTTTTGTGAGATATCACAGTTTATCGGAGACATTTACAAATTATTTAGCTGCTAAATCGGTATCAGTCAGATAAATTTTGATACTCTCTGTACAAAAAAATGGTTCAAATGGCTCTGAGCACTATGGGACTCAACTGCTGTGGTCATAAGTCCCCTAGAACTTAGAACTACTTAAACCTAACTAACCTAAGGACAGCACACAACACCCAGCCATCACGAGGTAGAGAAATCTCTGTACACATACTCACATTTTTAGAGTTTTCTGACTGGGGTGGAGACTAGTTTTGAGATATCACGAGAAATGGCTCTGAATGCTTTTGCTTCTAGTACCCATCCATTCATTTGTGGAGTGGATCCTTTTGCCAACAGTCGCCATTATATTGTAACAACGACACACATACCGTGAATTGCACAAAGGTGGGATGTTTTCTAATGACTACACAAAGATATTTCCTATATTATTAACAAAACTAGTGTTAACTATAAGTTGAGTTGTGTTCATAAGTGGCTTTATTATTCGTGGGACACGCAACCTTTTTTATTATGCCAGAGTCTTTTCGTTTCACACTTCGCTCAACTAATGCACAAATGTGCATTACTTGCAAAGGGAACGCAGCATAAATGAAATAATAATATCTTACCAACTTTAAGTAGGGGGAACAATCGTCTACTTTCTTTCCAGCGTTATATGATTACAATCTACGATTATAAGTACATGACTACTCTGCAGTTAACACTTCAGTGCCTGGTGGAGTGTTCATTGAACAATTTTCTACCTATTTTTCTACCGCTCCACTCTTGAACATCTCTAGGGAAAAACAAACACTGGAATCTCTCCGTGCGTGCTCTGATTTCTCTTACTTTATTACAATGATCCTTTTTCCGTATGTAAGTGGATGACAACAAAACGTTTTCGCTTTCGAAGATGAACGCTGGAAATAGAAATTTCGTGAAAAGATCTCTACCGAAATTGTTTTAATAACTGCCACGCCAACTCGCGAATCATATCCGAAACCCACTCCCCTATTTCGCGATAGTACAAAACGAGCTACCCGTTTTTGAAATCAGAGCACGTACGGAGAGATTCCAGTGTTGTTTTTCCCTCGAACTGTTGGAGAGTGGAGCGGCAGAGACATAGGTAGAAAGTTGTTCAAAGAACCCTTCACCGGGCAATGAAGTGTTAGCTGCAGATTGGTTATGCAGTTATAGTTGTAGATTGTAATCTTATAAGCGTTGACAAGATGATGGACGACTGTTCCCTATCACTTAAAGTCCATCGTCGGTCCTATCTAGTAATGATCTGCTATTTCACAGCAAATATTCTGGCAGAGGATAGATAAGCATAGCGTATATAGTCTCTTCAGTAGACCTGTTGCATCTTCTGAGCATTCTGGCAAAAAAGAAAGAAAAAGAAAGAAAGAAAGAAAGAAAGAAAACGGCAGCCGATGATTTACTTTCCCTACAACATAATCTATGAGATCGCACCAATTTAAAGTCTTCGTAATTGTAATACCTAGACATATAGTCTAATTTACAGCCTTTAGATCCCTGTCATTTCACACATATCATTAATTTAATTAATTCCTTTTATTTTTTGAGCGGATGACCTCGAAATTTTATTATTTAGGGAAAATTGCCAGTTTTCGCACCATACACATTTCCTGTCTATTTTATTTTTGCGCGGATGACCTCGAAATTTTATTATTTAGGGAAAATTGCCAGTTTTCGCACCATACACATTTCCTGTCTATTTTATTTACTAATTGGTTTTGATTTTCTAATTGACATTGTGCCAGCCTTTGTGGCCGAACGGTTCTAGGCGCTTCAGTCAGTAACCGAGCTGCTGCTACGGTTGCAGGTTCGAATCGTGCCTCGGACGTGGATGTATGTAATGTCCTTAGGTTAGTTAGGTTTAAGTAGTTCTAAGTCTAGGGGGCTGATGACCTCAGATGTTAAGTCCTATAGTGCTCAGAGCCATTTGAACCATTTTTTGATTTGACATTGTCATTTGCAAACAAACAAAGATGGCTTTTCGAGTTTGTCTCCTAAATCATTTATGTAGTCAAAAACAGCAAAGGGCATGTAACACTTCCTTGGGGAGCGCCAGATACAACGTCTCTTCTACTCGACGACACCCGTCAGTTACTAAGAACTGTAACCTTTCTGACAGGAAACAACTTATCCGATATTCCAAAGGTATGCAATTTGTTTAGAAGCTACTTGTAAGGAACGGTATCAAAAGACGTTTTGCAATCTATAAATGTGGAATCAATTTGTGATTCATTGCCTGTAGCATTTATTATTTCGTGAGAATAAAAAGTTGCATTTGACAAGAACGACATTTTCTGAATCAGTCAGACGGTCTAACAACAGATTGTTTTCCTCGAGGTAATTCATAACGTTTGAACCCAGTATACATTCGAAAATCCTACTGCAAATCCACGTCATTGATGCAGGCCTATAATCCATCGGTTACTCCTGCATCCTTTCCTGAATAGAAGTGTGATCTGGGCAACTTTCCAATCTGTTGTACGGATATTTTGTCAGGCGAGCGGTTGTATATGTGTACGATAAGTACGGAGCTATTATATCTGCGTACTCGGAAAGGAATCTAATTGGCATACAATGTGGACTGGAGGACTACCTGTATTAAGTGAGTCAAGTAGCCATGCAACAACTAGGATATCGAATGTTACTTATGTTATGGCAGCTGTTCATGATTCAAACTATGGAATATTAACTTCTGCTATTTTCGGTTAAGGAATTTCGGAGAAGTGTATTTAATAACTCCGCTTCAGTGGCACTGTCATCGGTACCATTACCATCGCTATCGGGCAGTGAAAGTATTGTTTGTGTCGTACTGCTGGTGTAATTCGCATACAATAAACATTTCTTTGAATTTGCTGGCAGATTTAGAGATAGAGTTTCAACGTAAAGAGCATTAAAAGCATCTCACTTTGAAGTTCATGCTGATTTTAGAGTTCCTGAGAAAATTCCACCGCTATAGGGATTTTGTGCTCTTTTAAACTGGGAATGGTTTTTCGTTGGTTCTGCAATAATTTTCTGATGCGGAACAGACGTGTACCATGGGAGGGGGGGGGGGGGGTCTTTATTAATTTATTTCTTATGAATCTCCCAATGCTGTCGATAGCATTTCCCTGAAATCAAGCCACATATGGTCTGCACTCACATAGTTCGGAGGAATGGGTGTATCTCTTAGGGAGGCGTCAAGCGAATTTCTATCTGCTCTTTTAAACACACAGATTTTTCAGTATTCAGTCTTACAAACAAGCGCTTGTGGTCGCTAATCCCTACCTGTATTAGTCAAAATGCCCCTATTTACTCGGGATTTTTGTTGCCAAGAGGTAGAATATGTTTTCTCGTTCATTTACACATTAGGTCGGCTCCTGAACTAATTGGTCCAAAATAATGTTCCTTGAAAGCATTTAGAACGATATCTGATGATGTTTTATGCGTATCTCCGACTTTAAACATTGTGTATGTAGTTAAAATATACACTGGTAGAAATAGGTAATTTACGCCCGAAATTCAGATTGGTGGCAATCTGACTAACAGCAGACTGCCAGTGCTCCTTACGGCGATGCGGCTGTAGCACGACGTCCGAACGTCAAGTACTTGGACTCGTCCAGTGCTACCGGATCCACTTGTGGAACATCAGCTGTGTGAAATTGAGAACTGGTCTTCGACAGTGCTGACTCCTGGGATCTACATTCTAGTTTAATGTGTGTTATGCTGTTGTACTGATTATCACCCCATTTTAAAAGCCTGTTAGCTCACGACGTGCTGTCATGTTCACTACTCACGTCTGTAATTGATTGCTGGAGATGTCGTCAACACATTCGTCATAGCTGCATCTTGTAGAAATATTCGAGAGTCAAACAAAGCACTTCTTGAAATGGAATTACTCTGTCCCTTGTCATATAATTTCACAATCGATGGCTAGAGGAAAGTAGATCGCGACATCTAGCAATAAACTTTTTGAACCTAACCAAACTAGTAAGTATGACGTGAAATCAATTTCTTATACTTAAGGTACATTTGTGAGTGAAGTACAATATCGCTGAATTGATTGATATCGATTTTCCTTCCACTCTTTACATTTTACAGTTCGTTTAAGAGATCCATATTTCGAAACTTGTTACTGGTTCAATTCACCAACCCATGTTTGGATACCATGATTTGAGGATCGACAGAAACTAAATATCATAGCAAGAGAATAGTTTTCATGGGGAACCAGCTCACTGGGCAAAATCCCAAAACTGTATCACAAATGAACGGAGAAAGCTGTTGAGTAATATCCGTACTGCATTAAATGAATACTTTGTAAACGAATATTCGTTCAGAAAATGCTGCAAGACAAAAGATCATAAATTACATATAAAATTGTAATCCAAACGTATGAGATGAATTCATGTTAGTAAAATATAAATCGTAGTATTATATCATCTATAACTTTGGAAACATAATTAGCTCACATAATCTGGCCGTAGTGACATACTTTATTCTCAGTCTTTTTCACAGAACCTTCGCTTATCTTGTTGTACTAAGTTGTGCACACAGGATTCACTATGTAATATTCAAACCACGTATGGATGTTAGTACATTAATATGCATTCAAACAGATTAAATGTGTAAAAGAGAAACTGTCGTAAGCTAATATTAATACAAATGAAAACACAGCTAGCCTTGCACCTAGTCTGTTTCCATCGTTACATACATTTTATACTCTCCTGTGACATCACATGCCTTAAAACGGTGAGAAGAGTGATGACTGTAAAATAAGATTTATGTAGGCGACAAGCTTCACTTGAGACTGAGCTGGTATTGTGGTAGGTCACATAGACCTGTAACAGTTTCGTATTTTATGAATTGCAATCAAATTAAAATTAAAGCAATGCATGGAGGATAACAGAGTCACTCTCAAATTATTCAAGGTTAACAAAATTTAGTCGCACCAGATTCAATAGCATTCCTGTATGTTGGTGGAATTCGTGTAATAGCTGCGTTTCAAATAAGTGTACTTAACCAATCACCGCATGACATACCGAGCACTCACGTACATGCCCGTATAACTCAAAGCGAAAGGTTTGATGCCCTTTCAGCAGTAATCTTCCGTCGGTTGGCCACACACCACTCCGGCTAAGGACAAGACTGCATTACTGTAGCCATCGATTCCACACATTCGAGCTCCTCCAACTAAATCACCCCATCTCACATGTGGCGTGAACAATCCATCGGAAGCACAACTTATTGCTTAATGCCTGACAGTACGCAATAACTACGAGTGAGTACTGAAAAAAGTCTCCAAATTTCTTATTCTTTTGAGTTAAAGGACATGTCTATTACTCGGTCGAATATCGCGCTTCGCTGACGCAAGTTACAACCCTTTTCCCCTAGAAGGCTCCGAATTCTAGCTTGTAACGCAGCAGTGTGTAAGGTAAATACGTAGGTGCGTGAGGAAAATCTATAAACGAGTTTCTAACCGTATAAAGAGTGCCTATAATTGAAATCCGTTGTAAAATAAAAGCTCTGTTCGATGGTGACTATATCGGTAACATGAGACGGTGGGTTGTTCATGCTCGTAATAGAGGAAACGGTGACGTTAATCTCAACGTGTGTCACAGAGCATGAAATGGACGACCGCGTACGGCAACCGATGAGGGTTATCGGAACTTGATTGATCAGTTCACCAAAGAATATCGTCGGATGACACAGGCACAGCTCTGAGGTAAATGTGGCATATAGCAAGAGCATGTACAGGCCATCATTGCTGATCTCCACTACGCAAAACTATGTATACAGTGGATGCCTCGAATGCCCACTCCTGACCTGAAACAGAGGAGGTTGGACATCTGTCAACAAGTTCTTTTATGTTTTTGGTGTGAATTTGATGAGTTCCTTAACAACACTATGACACGTGATGAAAGCCTTAACAACGCAATGACAGTTGATGAAAGGTAAGTTGGCCACTTTGACCCCAAAACAAGAGAGCATCAGTGAAGTTCCGCCACAAAAGATCTCCAACGCCAAAAAAGATCAAGACGATGCCATAAGCTGGCAAAGTCATGCCCACAGTGTTCTGGCATATATGAAATTCATGTCTAAAGGTACCACCATAAAGATAATGCGATACCCTAAGAAAACTGAAAGGAGGAATACGAAGAGTACATCCACACATAAAACACCTTCTTATTCAGCATGGCAGGACCAGACCACACGTTAGCCTTGTGACGTATTCAAAAATTCGACGCATTCTGCCCTGAAGTCGCGACTTGGGCCCAAAATTTTAAGTACACCTACGAGGATTTCACTTTGATAGTGATAAGAAGTGCAAGCAGAGGTGAAGTGTGGCACTGTCAACAAAGTGAAAAATTCTAGAGCGAACCTATCAACAAAATAGTCTTTCGTTGGGAGAAATTTGTTCGTCGCAGGGTTACTATGTTCAGAAATAAATATGTAATAGACATGAATAATACTGACGTATAATGTTAATAATAATTTAAAAAAAAAACCTTTACAAGTATTAGCATAAAAAATTTGCTAGCATTACTTTTAAACAAGCACTCGTACTAAGAGTACTGACTGGTTAAAGTTTGGGACAGCCTTGCTCGGCATCAAGTTCCATCTCCACCTCTTCGGGCGTGCCCTCGTGGGACGCCGCCGTCACCCAGTGCTCTCTGGAGCATTCATAACTTGCGGAACCGAGCCGCTACATGGCTCACAAGAGAAGGTTTCAAAAACATACGACCTTGTCCGATAACGGTCATTCGCGACTTCTTCCTGTTGTTTAGGTAATCACATTCTGAATTACGAAGACAACTTTTTTGTATGTCGGTACTGACTTTGTATATAATTATGAAAACTATCAGTTCCACTGAACTTTGGTTCCAGAGCACTGTAATTAGCTGCAGCTATCAAAGTCATCGTATTACGGTGATGAAATCCACAGCTTGGATTTATGGAATATTGGAGTTATAATGAATGGGGCCAGAGACTTTTACATCGATCACAAGCATAGGTAATAGCACGCCATGACATACTGCCACTAGGTTTATACATATCTTAGAACAGGTATCGACTGGACGCCCTCTCCTTTGCTCTGACATGCATCTACTTCTTAATCTGTCTGTAACTTCGTCCATTTAGAATGTGACCCATCATCCTTCTTGTTTCTCTCGTTCGTTCCTTCACTATTTGTAGCAGACAACTGCTTCACTGCAAACATCCCAGCCAAGCTATTTGCTTCTTTCGTATGAAGTCAGTAGTTAGTTTTCTTCTACTATTCTTACAATAACTTATTCTTTTCTGCTTCAGTGGTTCACGGGCGTCGAGTCGGATGACGTTGTGAAGGTGCACAATATTTCAGTGAGAGAGCTACTTATCATCCACAGGTGCTTACTGACTTGTTGCTGCAGTAGCTCGCCATTATATACGCTGGCTCGCAAGAACAAGAGGAGGGGCTGTAACGTCGTAGTAGAAGGCTCACACAGGACGTCGACATGCAGAGTCCAAGTACGTGGAGACGAACGAAAAGATCTTTGTCTCTCCGTAGGTAGTGATATGTTCCGTGTCAAGCCTGTGTTCAGTAACAGCAGATTTTTCTGGCTAACCAATTCTGGTGTGACGTCGACCTTGAACGCATCATCTTTGACGATATGAAATGTATAGCTAACGTATGATTTCCCACACTGACACGGGATTTTATATATCCCTGATCTCTTTATACCTAAGTTGTTTTCAGTTGAACCCACCATCGTTTGCACTTGGGCTGGAGAGCGGAAGACACATTTCATTGTAATTAAACAGCCTGAAGATATTAAAGGACACGCCACCAACGTAGAGTAGAAAAACTATCCTAGGGAGTTCTCTTTTCTCATTCTATTACTGTATTTCCTCTTCAAGCATTTTTCTCCGTAACCAGATATCAAAACTACAGCTAGAAACACTTGCCGGATCTCTTGATTAGTGTTGTCTAAATTCATTTTGCTTTCAACAAATCATACGCCTTTTCAAAACCGCATGTACCAATAGATACTCCGTGTCTTATTTTCTACACAAATATATTTCCCTTTATCTGTGTTAAATAGTTATAAATCTAAATTTATTCGAAAATCTTCCTGAAAAAGGTGTACTGTTTGACAATTGCTAAGGAACATCTGACACTTTCTAAGGAACGACTGCCAGTTGCTACGAAACACATGCAAAGTGAGAGTAAAAGGAAATGAGAGGGCAGGGCGTGTGAGCAGCACAAAAGCCTGTGCACGAACGCTTTGTATGTATTCATTCAGTACGGCGTTTGACGAAGATTGTTGTGGAAATGATTAGTTCCACATTCCGTGTGGTACTACAAAAGTCAACAACGTATCATTTCAGATCAGCTTGATGGCTCGAGGCCCGCCAAAGTGTAAATATCGTTGCCACAATAATGTTTGTGTATAGGTGAGTCATTTCGCGTTTAAAACGGCCGCTGAATGCTATGCGAAAGCATGCCGATAGTCGTAAAAGGACCATCAAATCACAAGAGGATCGATATGTAACCCTAGTGGTGACAAGGAACGAACATGTCACTTCTAGACATATCGTCGTAGATCTTGCAGCCTCTACAGGTACACTTGTGTCTACCATAACAATTGCGCGCCGACTAAGTCACGCTGATTTCTATGTTTGGAAGCCTGTTAAATGCATTACACTTCAGCGACGCCATCGTCGAGAAAGAGTTATTTGGTGCAGCGAGCATGTTCGGTGGGGTAATGACAGTGGTCCACAGTGATGTTCTCTGACTAATCCCGCTTCACTGCAGCAAGTGAATGTGGCCAGCCGTTAATATGGAGAGAATGGGATGGGCACATATTACACACCAGGATCTTTATGAACATCTTCGAAATGGCCTAGGCGTTATGGATTGGGCAGGCATAATTGCCAAACACCACTGCATATCTTTACCCGAAATACCGTTACATCATAGTGGTATTACAGGAAAATTATTCCGGATCATGTATGTCTGTGGGGTATGTTACGACTTTCTGCTTATGAACGACAATACCCGACCACACAGGATCGCTGAAGTGTCAGACACAACGGAAAGTGAAGATTATTGAATGACCTGATATCTTACTACCTACACCCTATAGATGATATCTGGAATGTCTTTGGAAGATATATTTCTCAGCGAACACTCCCTCCCCGAAACGTGGAAAACTGAAAACGCCTTGAGAAAGGAGGGGTACAATATCCCTCAATGACTCCCCAACAGTTCAGTATCCAGCACGAATAACTGATGCAAAACGTGCTTCGGTGCCCGAGGAATACATATTCCTCACCAAGAGTCCGAAATCGACCATTCTGTTGAGAGTCTAACCTGTGTCAAAATGAACGGTATTTATGTATGTGATGTGTTGGCAAATGTGCCAACACCTTGTAGATAGAGGAGGCCGAAATGCACGCTATCTAACGCAGACGGGCGTGAATTCTGGAACAGGATAAGTATTGAATGCTAATAAGAAAAGTATGCAGCTCCTCGAATACTTAACTTTTATTTATCCTTGTTGTGAATACAGCATTCTTGATGAGACATTTCATACGATAACTATCAAACTATGTAAGGCTAATGGCGCCTTGCTAGGTCGGAGTCATGTACTTAGCTGAAGGCTGTTCTAACTATCTGCTCGGCTAATGAGCGATGCTTCGTCCGTGTAGTCGCTAGCAAAGTCGTCGTACAACTGGGGCGAGTGCTAGTCCGTAACTCGAGACCTGCCTTGTGGTGGCGCTCGGTCTGCGATCACACAGTGGCGACACGCGGGTCCGACATGTACTAAAGGACCGCGGCCGATTTAAGCTACCACCTAGCAAGTGTGGTGTCTGGCGGTGACACCACAGTATGTCTTCCAACTTTCCGTTACAGTGATTTCAGTACCATTTTTCGGTGTGAATCAACCACTTCACTTCTATTAGCTATGTAGACTTTATGTCCTCCATAATTGCCTATGGTTATTCCCGTCCAACACTGTTCCTTAGTAATTACCACACAGTGTATTTCGCCGGATTCTGCATTCTTGTCGATTCTCATCAAATTAGTCTTCTCATTCTCATTCATGTCCCTTTGCCCACGTCTTCGAACTCTCTACTGTAAACTGAAGTTCTTCCTCCTATACCAACACAAAAGCAAACGGTCGTTGTTGGCAGAGGGGAGATGTTCGCCGTGATGGTGGCGTGTTCGGAGTGCATAAATCATGGCAGCGAGTATCGACTGTCTCCTCTACTTGTTGCTCTCCTCGCAGCTTACATGTCCTGCCAGAGTGACGTTTCAAAATGATGAGCTCCTAACGCACCTTATTCAAGCTGAAATGTCAAAATGTTTCCCTTTTGCTTCTAACATTCATGACTGATGCACAAATACTGCAGTAGCATACACAGGTGTTCTCATTTTTTTTTTTTCTAAATCGTCTGAAATCTCAAACCATGGACTGTGCTAACAACGTGCTGTATGTTCTAACACACATTTAAATTAAATTGTCTTTTACTTTTCATTAGACAGCTGTCGCTCTATTTGATTCTTCCATAGAACACCGTTTAGATCCAACAAATGAGAATCAAATGTTACAAGACCCCCTTCTCTATCTTTAAAAGTTATTTAACTATCAACATAATCAAGCATTTAAAATTCACTGTTGAGTTATGGGCGTCCTTAGTACTGTTCGTTTCACATGAAAGGTCCGCATCTCCTCGCTATAAATCAAACTTGGTAGCACGTATTCGTTGTAGAATCTCTTTCCGAACAGTTTCGCTGTTTAGTTTCAGTAACTTTCCGTTTATTATCAAAGAGGTCATTTCAATTTCAGCACTTCTGCTTTCTTTCCCTGATCAACCAGACATTCTCTACGGCTGCCCTACATACAAAAACTTAAAACCTGGTACTGTAACATTATTGTTAACGTATATCGTTTTCTTTTTGACGTGTTGCAACAAATTAATTTTAAGGCTTACTTTCAAACTCGTTCAACTATGATCTCGAGTTTGTTGGTCAGGTTTGTCTGTGCTAAGAGCTACAGGAGTCCCCGCATCGTCTGAAGATGCCGGCACGGCACCTCAGAGTGTTCGGTCAGAGTGCTGGCTGGTGTCTGTAATAAAAAGAACTGAGTGAAGGGATCAACAGCGAACTTCAACAGATGTCATGTGACGTCCGCTACGACCAAATACAACAACAATATCGAAACAAAATGCAAGAATAAGGGTATAGCGTCTCAGATTAGTAGTGAAAACGTTCCCGGTCCCGGGTTCGAAACCGGCCACAACTTAAATTTTGATAAATAATCAGCATTGGCGGCCGATGTCTTCCGGTATAAGATACATTTAATGTATTCGGAATTGCGAATAAGGACTACCATCAGGTTTAGAATGGAATGATAATGAAATTCTGTGCCGGACCGGGACAAACAACCGAATTTCCCGCTTATTGCGTTGAAATTTGGCTATCCGTCCATGACTCCCTGCCAGACCCAAACTTCTATACGTCGTCAACAAAGCGTCTACGACCAATAATCGGCAGAGAAATACGATATTGTAGTATCATATGTACATGTCCAAAGGAACTTTTGCATCCAAATCAGAGTGACATATACACTGCAATATCGTGTTTTTCTGCCGATACCGGGCAAGCGACTTTCAGTTATAATGTCTGACCTATACGTGAATATACATAATGGATTGTCGAGTACAAGTCGTAGACGCATGGTTAGCGACATATACACTATTGGCCATTAAAATTTCTACATCACGAAGATGACAAGCTACAGACGCGAAATTTACTGAACGACGAACCTGAGTGCACGAACGGCAAAACGTCATTTTTTCGGATGAATCCAGGTTCTGTTTACAGCGTCTTGATGGTTGCATCCGTGTTTGGCGACATCGCGGTGAACGCACATTGGAAGCGTGTATTCGTTATCGCCATACTGGCGTATCACCCGCGTGATGGTGTGGGGTGCCATTGGTTACACGTCTCAGTGACCTCTTGTTCGCATTGACGGCACTTTGAACAGTGGACGTTACATTTCAGATGTGTTACGACTCGTGGCTCTACTCTTCATTCGATCCCTGCGAAACCCTACATTTCAGCAGGATAATGCATGACTACATGTTGTAGGTCGTGTACGGACCTTTCTGGATACAGAAAATGTACAGAAAATGTTCGACTGCTGCCCTGCCCAGCTCATTCTCCAGATCTCTCACCAAATAAATACGTCTGGTCAATGGTGGCCGAGCAACTGGCTCGTCACAATAAGCCAGTCACTACTCTTGATGAACTGTGGTATCGTGTTGAAGCTGCATGGGCAGCTGTACCTGTACACGCCATCCAAGCTCTGTTTGACTTAATGCCCGGGCATATCAAGATTGATATTACGACCAGAGGTGGTTGTTCTGGTTACTGATTTCTCAGGATCTATGCACCCAGAATGCGTGTAAATGTAATCACATGTCAGTTCTAGTATAATATGGTTGTCAATTGAATACCTGTTTATCATCTACATTTCTTCTTGGTGTAGCAACTATAATGGCCAGTAGTGTAGAAATTTAGGTCTGGCCGTGAGTCGTACCCGAATACCCAAAATACTCGTGTAAGAAACTGATCGTGATAAGCGGGAAATCCGGGTTCTAGTAGCGGTCCGGCACAGATTTTCACTGTCCTCGTTCAATTCAACAACTGATGGTTGTTCTTATTCGCAACTGCGAACACATTTCATGCCCTTCATAATGGCTGCAGTCGCAGCAGAGTCCGTTTCTTTGGACATGCATGCACATCGAAAGGAACTTTGCATTGTAATCAGGATAATATAGACATTGCAATATCGTATTCGGCGTAAGTGTGACCCTCATTCTGCCAACGGCCTTATCAAAGAGGGCTGAGTAGCGAACCGAGTTTCAGACACTCTCTTCTCCTTGGGGTTGGGAACTGACACTAAAAGCTGAAGAATCAGCAATGATGAACGGCCTGAGGTTGCAGAAGGCAGTGGAAAGAACTGAATAAAAGACACGTAACGTGTATCCACAGGACATGTGGCCTATAATTGAAAAAGTGTCATGATGATCTCTCGGACGGCATGAGATTCTGGGATAGTTTCCCATTCGCATCTCCGGGGAGGGACAGCCGAGGAGGAGGTGGCCATGAGAAAAAGATAGAATAACCAACGGAAGAATAATGTTCTACGAGTCGGGACGTATAATGTCAGAAGCTTTAATGTGGTAGGGAAGCTAGAAAATCTGAAAAGAGAAATGCAAAGGCTCAAATTAGGTACAGTTGGGGTCAATGAAGTGAATGAAAAGATGACAAGAGTTTCAGGTCGAATGACTACAGGGTAATGTCAACAGCAGTAGAAAATTATATAAAAGGAGTAGGATTCGTTATGAATAGGAAGGTACGGCAAAGAGTGTGTAACTGTGAATAGTTCAGTGATATGTTTGTTCTTATAAGAACTGACAAGAAGGCAACACCGACAACGATAGTTCTGATATACATACCGACATCGCAAGCTGGAAATGAAGAGATAAAGAAAATATATGAGGATATTGAAAGGGTAATATAGTACGTAAAGAGAGACGAGAATCTTATTGTCATTGGTGACTGGAATTCAGTTATAGGGGAAGCAGTAACAGAGAAGGTTACAGGAGAATATGGACTTGTGGCATATTATGAGAGGGGTGAAAGACTTATTGAATTCTCCAATAAATTTCAGCTAGTAACAGCGAATACTCTGTTCAATAATCACAAGAGGATTAGGTATGAAACTTCCTGACAGATTAAAACTGTGTGCCAGATCGAGACTCGAACTCGGGATACAGTTTTAATTCTGCCAGGAAGTTTCATATAAGCGCACACTCTGCTGCCGAATGAAAGCCTCATTCAGGAGTAGGTATACTCGGAAAAGGCCTTGTGATACGGGAAGATTTCAGTTCGAGTACTTCACGGTCAGACAGATATTCGTGATGAAAAGTATGCTGAAATTTGAGGAATTATCCAGGAAGAATCAATATGCAAAGAAGTGTGACACGGAACTAGTAAGAAATGACGAGATCGCTTTTGGTTCTCTAAGACTAAAGATACAGCAATAAGGAAAATTGCAGTAGGCAGTACACAAATGGAAATCTTAAAAAAGGGCAGTCACAGAAGCTTCAAGGAAAACCATAGGTACAAAGAAGGTAAATGCAAAGAAATCATGGGTAACAGAAGAAATAATTCAGTAATCGATGAAAGAGGGAATTACGAAATTGTTCAGGCAAATTCAGGAGTACAGAATAGTTCCTGAATAATGAAAGGAATAGGTAGCGCAGGAAAGCTAAGCTGAAATGGCTGCATGAAAAATGCGAAGGAATCGAAAAAGAAATGATTATCGGAAGTGATGGCTCGGCATATAGGAAAGCAAGGGTGGCGACATTAAAAGTACGACCAGAATTTCACTGTTAAATAAAGAGGAGAGAGCAGATAGGTGGAAAGAGCACCCTGAAGGTCTCTACGGGAGGGGAGATTACACTGATGTGACAGAAGAAGAAACAAGAGTCGATTTAGAGGTGATAAGGGTTCCAGTATTAGAATCAGAATTTAAGAGAGCTTTGGAGGAGTAAAGATCAAATAAGGCAGAAGGGATAGATAACGGTCCATCAGAACTTCTAAAATCATTTGGGGAAGTGGCAACAAAACAACTATTCACGTTGGTGTGTAGAATATATAAGTCTCGCGATATATCATGTGATTTTCGGAAAAATCTCATCCACACAATTCCGGAGACTGCTAGAGCTGACAAGTGCGAGAATTATCGCACAATCAGCTTAACAGCTCATGCATTCAAGTTGCTGACAAGAATAATATACAAAAGGATGGAAGTGTAAACTGAGGATGTCCTAGATGACGGTCAGTTTGGTTTTAGGCAAGATAAAACACCAGAGATGCAATTCCGACGTAGCGGTTGACAATGGAAGCAAGACTAAAGAGAAAACCAAAACAAGTTCATAGAATTTTCCAACTTGGAAACAACGTTCGGCAGTGTAAAATGTGCAAGATGTTCTAAATTCTGAGAAATACGTGGGTAAGCTATAGGGAGAGATGGGTAACATAGAATATATACAAGAGGCAAGAGGGCAGAATAAGAGTGGACGATGTAGAACGAAGTGCTTGATTAAGAAATTTGTCAGAATAATATATAGTCTTTCGCCCCTACTGTTCAATCTGTGCATTTAAGACACAATTATGGAAATAGAAGGAAGATTCTGGAGTGAAATTAGAGTTCAAGGTGAAAGGGTGTCAGTGATACGATTCGCTGAAGGTATTACTATCCTGAGTGAAAGTGAAGAAGAATTACATGATCTGCTGAATGGAATTAACGTTCTAATGAGAGCAGAATATGTACTGATATTAAATCTAAGAAAGACGTAATTAATGACAAGCAGCAGAAATGAGAACAGCGAGAAACCTAACATCAGGATTAATCGTCACGAAGTAGACGAACGGAACAATGAGGACATCGAAAGCAGACCAGCGTTGACAAAAAGTTCATTCCTGGCCAAGAGAAGTCTACTAGTATCAAACAGAGCCCTTAATTTAAGTAAGAAGTATCTGTACATCTGGAGCACGGAAATCTATGGCAGTGAAACATGGACTATTAGAAAACCGGAACAGATGAGACTCGAAGCATTTGAGATGTTCTACTAAAGACGAATGCTGAAAATTAAGTGAATAAGTAAGGTAAAGAATGAGGAGATTCTGCGTAGAATCGGAAAGGAAAGGAATTTGTGGAAAACAGTGACAAGGAGAATGGACCAAATGGTAGAACATTTGTTAAGGCATCAGTGAATATCATCCATGCTACCAGAAGAAGCTGTAGAGGGTAGAAACTGTAGATGAGGACAGAGATTGGAATACATTCAGCAATAATTGCGGACGTAGATTGGAAGTTTGGAAGTTTGCACGTGCTACTTTGAGATAAAGAGGTTGACACAGGAGAAGAATTCGTGGCGGGCCACATCCAACCAATCACAAGACTGATGTCCTCCCCCCCCCCCCCCCCCCCCCCCACCAAAAAAAAGAACGTGACATGTAGTACGACAGAAGGGAAGAGTGTTGTCCGTGGAATATAGAGTTTCTACGAACACATGTTGACTTCTGATTGGTGTTTCAATCTAATTAACCATTTTCGGATCACATGAAGAGACGCGTAGCAGGCACCACAACAAACATTTCCTGTCAATTTCGAACGGTTTTTGTTCTTGTTGGACATGAGGTTGTGTTTTGAACAGCGTTAGAACATATTACAGGATCTACCTATTTAAGTGTTGTATAGTTGAGCAAAGAGTATTATGTTAAGTAAATTTCACTATATTTGTAAAGCTAGTTAAATAACATGTGGACGATTAAGTCATATTTCGTCGGTCGTGCACCATCTTGTACCCTGAAACGGAAAGAGGTCTTCTACCACAGAACACGTGATGTTTGCAAATGAACTGAGTTTCTTTAATGTCTTAAAAATTATACCTCTATCGAAAATGGAAATATGTTTTAGTTGGCAATAGTTTCAGTTTCAGAAAGTCTTTAACTTGGAACCCCCTTTTTAATAGTACTCGTTCTTAATTTGATTTCAGTTACTGATTATTGTGTAGTAGAGTAATAATGCAATAACGATCTATTAAATGCAGCATAGTACTCACAAATATGTCTCTATTGAAACATTCAAGAATTGAAATAGAATATGTGTTCCTAGTTACTGGAGTGTAAATGGTGTTGTTGGGTTGGCCTCCACGAGACATTTGTCACTCGGTTTCACGCCAGCGACGACTTTACGTTACGAATAATTGGCGGTCGCAGTACTTGAAGTTTATTGCATGAGTGTACTTGCTGTGCAGTGCCACTAAACCATTCCATATGACTTTTTGTCGTTTTGCGGTTGGGGCTGATGCTAGAAGAGAGTCCCGACCTATGTAGGCTACTAAACTGACACAGTCAGGTTTGCTTTGACCCTTCTTTGTTATACCAGCAATGTTTCCACTGTGCAGTTACTTCTACAATTGCTGATGTTGAAGAAGATCGCTCATAATTTGTAGCTCACAACGGAGCGTAACTTGTATGTGTAATGCGTTGACAATAGGGACGAATGACAGTTCCCATCACCATTCTTCAGTTGCCCCACCGTTGACATTCTTGCCCATCAACGGTGAAAGTTGAAAATCTTTGCTGGATCGGTACTCGAACCAGAAAAAAACAGCTCTTCAGCCGTCTACTGGCACTAATACAAATCAATAGTGAAATTTAAAAATCTGTCCTGGATCAAGACTCGAACCCGAGAAATTAGGACTTTATTCGTCTACTGGTATTCTAAAACACATCAGTGGTGAAAGTAAAAAATTTGTGCCACATTGGGACTCTAACCTGGATGTTATGCTTTTATAGGGAGTAGAGATGTGAGCTTCTGGTAGATGGAGGCCGGGTGGACACGCTCGATTCCGAAGGCCTCGCTACGATGCCTCCCCTTTCCTGTCCCTGAAAGAGCCCTCCGACTTCTTTTTTTCCGTTTCTTTGTAAGTGTGGAAGAGGAAGGCAGGTTAAGCAGAGGGTCTTTATTTTCACAATGGTGCTAAGAGCAAGGGAAAAGAAAGTAACTAAACAACAAGAAAAATGTTAAAGCATAAATATAAAATAAAGGCGGAACCAACATTAGACGCTACGTTCGCTGCTACTGCGGTCACTATGACCATGGATCCTTCTAACTCGCCATTAGGTCCACGCACGAATTCACGAAGAAACGGTTTGTATAGCTCTCTCACTTGTTGCGGTCTGTAGTTTCAGCTTTAGTTTTTTGTTTTAGTTATGTCATGTTCCGTAGATCATTTTCCCAATTATTTCATCGATATCATGTGGAACAAGTAAGATTACAAGATATATATATACACACATGAATAGTGTTAATATTAATGTAACTGAAATTTTTAGTTCTGCTCATGCAATTACATTTAGGGGTACAGTTATTTTTACCATTTCTGAAACAAAAACTCGTCAATGGAGTAGAAGGAAATGATTTTAAACTAGATTCAAAACTTGATCTGCTAGCTGCCAGACACTTTATGTTGTATTGCAAATGATCAAAGATTTTTGTTGCTGAATAATGTACTCCTTTTTGAGCAACTGACTGCTTCAATAACGGACAGGAAAGATCATTTTTACCTCTAGTGTTGTACGTATGAACATCACTGTTCCTCGCTAATTGACATGGCTTATTTGTATTGTAACGAATTTCATTAGCGAAATATGTACTCTGATGTTGCAGTTAAAATACCTAACTCCTTGAAAAGGTGCCTACATGACGTCCTTGGGTAAACACCACTAAGTATTCTCACTGCTCTCTTTTGTGCAATCAATACTACATGTCTAAGTTGTGAGTTACCCCATAAAACTATTAAATAAGACATTAATGAGTGGACAAATCTCTGTTTCGTAAAACTGACATGCACGTAAGGTTAACTTCTCATACCTGGCACACCTAAATATATCGGAAATAATACGTCAATTATGGTTTGATAGTAGTTTAACAAATTCCCTCTTACGGAGCAAACATATAAAGTCGTAATGATAGAACTGCCAAACTAATGTCAAATCGTAATTAACGTATTATTTTGAATATATTTACGTCATTTACCATCTTATCAAATCAGTGATAGTTATAAGTTCACTAACCACGTAATATGGACGTCACATCATCCTAGACTCACTTTAAATGCCCAGTCACTGGTGAATAGAGATTAATTGTTGTAAGCAGCTATTCTGTTGCAACTTTCTAATAATTAGGTCATTACTTGACATATATTATGCGGCTGGTCTGAGAGAAAAAAAATTAACCATAATTTACGGAATTTGGTGACGTCACTTTATTTATTATATAGATATACGAAGTATATGGAGTAGTGAAAAACGAAAGATACAGGAGGAAAAACAGCAAGTTCAAAGAAATGGCTCTAAGTCGGCTACTATGGGACTTAACATCTGAGGTCATCAGTCCCGTAGACTTAGAACTACTTAAACCTAAATAATCTAAGGACATCACACACATCCATGCCTGAGGCAGTATTCGAAACTGCGACCGTAGCAGCAGCGTGGTTCCGGACTGAAGTGCCTAGATCCGCTCGGTCACAATGGCCCGCAAACTGCAAGTAAACTCTTCATTGTAACAGAAGTAATTGTCATATGTATTAATACATGTATCACACTCTGTGATAGGACGGTCAAGGCCTTCATGGAATAATGTTCCGGTGCCTACGGGAACCATTATTGTTCCAAGGTATGTGCCTCTTCATCCGAAACAAATGGACGACCCCGAATCTCATTCTTCAGGGCTCTAAAACTATTGATCTAGCATATGAAAAGATCCGGTTTGTATGAAGGACGTGTACAAGCTGCGCATGAAAACTTCAGCAGCGTAGTCGAAACAACCCTGACAAAACTTGGGCGTGCACACGATGAAGAAGTTTCGATAGGAAGCCTACACAAATCCTCCATACAGCTCCGATCTCTCACCAAGCGACTTCCATGTTTCTGGAACCCTGAAAGAAGTTATACGTGGAATCCATTTACTTCCGACGAAGAAGTGCACGCCTGTGTACGATCATGGTTCCGGAGACAATCCAAGAAGGCACTGACCGTCTGGACTCAAAGTAGGATACATGTATTGGGTTGGGTTGTTTGGGGGAGGAGACCAGACAGCGAGGTCATCTGTCTCGTCGGTTTATGGAAGGAATCCGGCAGTGCCCTATCAAAGGAATCATCCCGGCATTTGCCTGGAGCGATTTAGGGAAATCACGGAAAACCTAAATCAGGATGGCCGGACCCGGGATTGAACCGTCGTACTCTCGAATGCGAGTCCAGTGTGCTAACCACTGCGACACCTCGCTCGGTGGGATACGTGTATTAACAAATATGGAATTACACTGGGTGATCTAAGTCATGTGATAGCGACATGCACATATACAAATGAAGATAGTATAGCGCACGCAGAACATAAAAGGGCAGAGCATTGACGGAGCAGTCATATGCTCTCTTGTGATACATCTCAAAAGACTTCTGACGTGATTATGGCCGCAAGACGGATCCAAGTGTCAAAGAGGTACTATGCGGCTGTCGGTGGCTCCATAATAGTGTGGGATGTGTTTACATGGAATGCACTGGGTCCTTCGGACCAACTGAACCGATCGTTGACGGGAAACAGTTATTTTCGGCTACTTGGAGACCATTTTCAGCCTTTCATGGACTTCACGTTCCCAAACAACGAAGGAATTATATGAATGACACTGCGCCATGTCACTTGGGTACAGTTGTTTGAGAATTGTTTGAAGAACCTTGTGAACAATTCGAGAGAATGATCTGGCCGCAAAATCGCCAAAATGAATCGCATCGATCATTTAGGGGATCAATCGAGACGTCAGTTCGTGCACAATCTCTGTCGCCAGCGACACTTTCGGAATTGATGGACGGTTATAGAGGCAGCATGACTCAATATTTTTGCAAGGGACTTCCAACGACTTGTTGAGTCCATGTCACGGGAGGTCCGACACGATATTAGAAGATATCCCATGACTTATGTCATGTCAGAATAATTTGAAATTTTGAACAGTTTACTTTATTTTTTCTATCTTTGTCATTTTCATTTGACTGTCCTTCATAATTTTTCTGTTTCAGTCACATTTTACGATTTTTTAGCAGAGCGTGTTTCTGCAGTTGTTTTAGAGGTACGTCTACATTAATGTATAGTTGTAGATAGAGGCTGATGAGTTCTATTTGCTGAGTGAGACATTGGGGTTATTTAACGAAACTTATCCCTGTACAAAAAGATAAATTAATTTCATTGTGGATATTAAGTGAGTTGCTTGTGTAAATCAAAACTCAGATGCCTTTCCTTACGTTTCATCTTAATGTGTATGTATCGAAGTGATTCTTCGATTATGACCAGTACAGACAGCTTTCGAAATGCAGTTGATCAGTGAGTTGGACTACTAAGGAACACATAATTAACTGACTGGGAGATAAAAATGCATTTTTGTCACAAGTTATCTAAAAGAACGAATATGTTGACAAACGTATCAGCTTGGTTAATTCGGTAATGAAGCCATGTTGAGCAAGTATAAACTGCAGAAGAGCCTCAGTTTTGGATACTGTAGAATGGTTTAAACGCATTCGTGCAGCAGTAGTGACCCACAGATAATGAGACTTGCAGATGATGAGCAGATGTGGACAGCAGTCATCAGAGTGAACAATTCAGTAGATTTATAACGTAATGAATCACGCTTTTGTGTGATTTTATTTAACACACGAACGGTTTCGGGCTTATGCGCATTGTCAGGCGGTTTATATTTATGTATTTGTTTCCATACTCACAAGGGAACCTCCCCATCGCACCCCTCTCAGATTTAGTTATAAGTTGGCACAGTGGATAGGCCTTGAAAATCTAAACACAGATCAATCAAGAAAACAGGAAGAAGTTGTGTGGAACTACGAAAAAATGAGCAAATTATACAAACTGAGTAGTCCATGTGCAAAATCGGCAACATCAAGGGTAATATGAGCTCAGGAGCACCGTGATCTCGTGGTTAGCGTGAGCAGCTGCGCAGTGAGAGGTCCTTGGTTCAAGTCTTCCTTCGGGAGAAAAGTTTACTTTCTTTATTTTCGCAAAGTTATGATCTGTCCGTTCGTTCATTGACGTCTCTGTTCACTGTAATAAGTTTAGTGTCTGTGTTTTGCGACCGCACCGCAAAACCGTGCGATTAGTAGACGAAAGGACGTGCCTCTCCAATGGGAACCGAAAAAATTTGATCGCAACGTCATAGGTCAGCCGATTCCTCCACAGGAGAACACGTCTGATATACTCTATACGACACTGGTGACGGCATATGCGTCACTTGACAGGAATATGTTGTCGAGCCACCTAACTTGTACACTTGGCGAATGGGTAAAAAGATTCTTCTACCTTGCCCGATTTAGGTTTTCTTGTGAATGTGATAATTACTCCCAAAAAAGTGATGAAAGTATAAGCGTTTGTCACATAAACTGAAAATAAAAAGTTAAACTTTTCACCTGAGGGAAGGCTTGAACCCAAGTCCTCTCGTTCCGGAGCTGCTCAGGCTAACCACGGGACCATGGCGCTCCTTAGCTTACATTGTCCTTGATATTGCCTATCTTGCGCATGGACTACTCAGTTTGTATATTTTGCTTATTTTTTCATAGTTCTACTCAACTTCTTCCTGTTTTCTCTATTGATCTGTGTTCAGTTTTTCAAGGCCTATCCACTGTGCCAACTTATAACTAAATGTGAGGCGGGTGCGATGGGGAGGTTCCCTTGTCAGTGTTGGTGATCACTGCTTAAATCAAAAGTAAATTGAGTGATGATGACTAAATAATATTTCGAAATGGTTAAGCGACATTTGTTGTAGTTCTTACGTACAGCTGGTATACTCATGTCATTTTCACGTTACATTGATCAATTACAAGAGTTCGTTTTTGCAAGTTAACTGTACATGAGTCGCTAAGTTAATTATTATTGCTTCCATATCATGTCTCTGATAAAGTAGTGGCTCTTTGCATGTTAGTAACTTCTGAAGCACGTGCACTTACAACATCCAATGCTCTTAGATTGGAAAACAGAGGTTATGTCCAAAGATTTTAGATCAAAAAAGTACAGAGATTTTACACATACAGATAAATAATAGATATAGAAAATTAATAAAATAAAATTGTTGCATGATTGTGGTACAACTCTGTTGTTTATAAGATACAGGGTGGTTGTTGGCAAATTATATAAGCTTAGATAGGCATTGCAATTTTGTTTTTCAAAAAATTGTTAGTTGTATGGAGACCATGAGTTTCAGTTTTTTGTTTTTAAAATAGTCCGTAAAAGATGTGTAGAAAGGATTTGTTTGTCAGGTCTACTTGACCACTGAAATTTAAATATTGTGATTTGGGGCTATGTATGTAATTTTCGAGCTCTTAAAGAAGACTCGTTTTCTTTCTTTGCTGACACTGTGTAGTATCCGCAGATTGGCTTTAATGGCTGTGATTGAGTGGTCATGTTCTTTCAGTTGTGTTGCAAAATTTGAGTTATTTAAGCGGAAGGCATCCATATTTGCGTCAACTTATAGTGAAACTCCTTCTTCTCTGGCCTATGTAGAATTGTGGTCAATTGTCTCAAAAAGTTTGTAAATACCTGATTTGCTTTTACATAGGATATTTGTCTTGTTGCTGTGAATGTTGCCCAGTTGTAGGTTATTGTTAGTGCTGGGGAGTATTTGAGTGCCATTGTTAGCAAAAAGATTAAGTACCATGTATGAAATTTTTCCTATAAACGGTATGCGAGAGAACGTGTGTATTTGTTCTTGTGAATCTGATTTAGCAGGTTTGCATGTTTCATTTTGATAAAAAAAACCTTCTGTTGTGACTGGTATTGGTTATTATTCTATATTCTTCACTGAGATGACAATATCGTGTCGGTCCTCATTTTGCCGGACGTAGTGTAGCTACCCGTCGTGGCATCGTCCCAAGAAATCGTTGGAAGCCTCTGTAGAGATGGTGAGCCGTGCTGCCCCTATAGACGTCCAGAAATGCGAAAATGTTGCTGGTACAAGATTTTTTGTACGAAGTGGCCAGTCGATTATGTCACATAAATCTTCGATGGGATTCATGTCTGGCCATCTGGTTGCCAAATCATTCGCTCAAATTTTCCAGAGTCGCGAACAGTTGTGGCCCGACGTCATGGCGCATTGTTATCCACAAAAATTAGTCGTTGTTTGGGAACATGGTCCATGAATAGCCGCAAATGGTCTCCAACTAGCCGAAAATAATCATTTACAGTTAAGTTCAGTTGGACCGAAGCACCCAGTCCATTCCAGGTAAACACACCAGCCCACACTATTATGTACTCAACAGCTTGCACACTTGGGTCCATGACTCATTGGGATCTGCGGCACACTTGAACCCTTCGTACAGCTCTTACCAACAGAAATCGGGACTCATCTGACCATTCAGAAGTTATCCTGTGATCTAAGGTCTAACGGATATGGTCACGAATCCAGGAGAGGCACTGCAGGCAATGCCGTTCCTTTACCAAAGGCGCTAGAGTCGGCCGTCTGATGCCATTGCCCATTAACGCCAAATCACGCCGCACTGTGCTAACGGATGCATTCGTTGTACGTCCCACATTGACTTCTGCAGTTATTTCACTTACTGCTGGTTGTCTGTCGGTACTAAAAATTCTACGAAAACGCCGCTGCTCACGGTCGTTAAGTCAAGGCCATTTCGTTGTCCGTATTTTAACGCTTGATGCTTGGTATTCTCAGTACTCTTGACACCGTGGATCTCGAAATATTTAATTTACAAACGCTTTCTGAAATTGAATGTCCGATGCACCTAGCTCGAACTACCATTCAGCGTTCAGAGACTTAATTCCTGTCGTGCAGCCATAATCACGTCCAAATCCTTCCCACATACATTTTCTAAGTACAATGGCAACCCTGCCATTGCGCTGCCGTTTTAACTTTTATTACTCCATACTACCATCATCTGTATAAACACATATCAATACTGCATAACTTCTGACAACTCAGTTTGTAAAGGAACAATCACGAGTTCAGCTACATATGTCATTGTTAAAATACACTTACCTGGACATGAAATACGTGCCTGGTGTAGGAAGTACTAATGTGTGCGGAAAAGAAAATATTATTTGCAGTCTCACAGGAGGTGATCCCAAGAACGAGAAATTCGCAACATTGTAAGTGGGAAGGTACAAAGAATTGGGGAGTGCACACGGCTCGTCTCGCGTCACGAGCGCGAATTGGTGCGTTAACAGGCAGTGCTTTGTGGGATACGTTGCGAGGCGGCCGCAGCCGACATGAGAAACACAAAAGCCCGTGGCTACGGCAAACAAAGCGGCGTGTCGCCGGATCACATGTCGGCGCTGAATGTTTGATACGCGCGCAGTTTCGGCGCCTGACCCTACTCGCGCTGCATTATTCGCGCTCGCCGCGTCGCATCCATTATTCGCGGCGGCAACAGGCCGCAGCCCGGCCGCCGGCCTTGTTATATAAATTAACGATCAATTAGGCCAGACCGCCGCCGTGGCACAAGCCATCACCCTACCCTCCCTTCCCACCACAGCCTGCTCTTGATGTCGGCGATGCCGCGACGCCGATAGCGTCTGGCCCAAAGGCAACGTGACGCGGGGAAGATACCAATACATTCCTGTTATCGAGTCGGCAGTACCAACCTAAAATCGTAGACCTCATACATTAAAGTGTACGGGAACCACATGATTTATACTGATTCTAACATCCACGTTACCACAATATCCCGCTAAAGGATATCGGACGTGAAAATTATCACTTTCAGTGGAAATTAAGGTAGGAAACTACAAATTTAAACTAATAATCCAGAAACGATATGGAAATAATACTCAATAAAAAGAATGAAGGACGCAGCGAAAATTAATTAAATTATCTCATAGATGTATCGAAATAAAGCGTAAATCGAATGCAGCCAAGTTTGCTGTAAAGTTCTCTATCGGTTTTGAGCAATTAGGCAAATATTCCACGTAATGCAGAAAAAGCAGAAACGAGTATCGGTTCAGACATTCCTCACAGAGAGCGCTGCCATCCAAAACATTCTTTTTTATAATCATCATTGGTTTCGGGACAATTAAGTTCATCTTCACATGCCACAATAGTTTTTATTACATGGTCTATATCATCAAGAATATGTCATCTGCTTGTCCAGTGACTCAGAATAATTACGAAAATTACTAGTTTACAACCTTAAAAAATGGTTGAAATGGCTCTGAGCACTATGGGAATTAGCATGTGAGGTCATCAGTCCCCTAGAACTTAGAACTACTTAAACCTAACTCACCTAAGGACATCACAAGCATCCATGCCTGAGGCAGGATTTGAACCCACGACCGTAGCGGTCTCACGGTTCCAGACTGAAGCGCCAAGGACCGCTCGGCCACACCGACCGGCTTACAACGTTAGATATTTCGAGAATTCTCACAAAAATTTATATCGCCAAATATGGAATAAAATATCAATAACAAGAGCACATACATGATGGCATATCACATCCACATTGTGTGTCTTCATGTGCGAATAATAAACAATATAACGCACTGAAGCTTCAAAGGAACTGGTACAGGTATGCGTATTGAAACACAGAGGTATGTAAACAGGCAGAATACGGTTCTGCGGTCGGCAACGCCTATATAAGACAAGTGTCTGGCGCAGTCGTTACGTAACACAACATGCACACCCAGTACCTTTCCGAGAGAAAGATATCTCCATACCTGTCTGGAACGAAAACTTACATCTGTAGACCACATTGAATACGAGGCTTAGACAACTCTACCCAATGCCCAACAGGAAAAATTAACTGAATAGAAGGGTGTCGAGGTCCATGTATATGATACTGATTAGATCGCTGATGACGTGCACAGATCTTGTCTGGGGATACGCAGATCATATACGCTTGCGCTGCTTGCAGATCATACAGAACAAAGTACTACGTATCATTAGAAACGCTCCACGCTAAACACGCATTGTGGGTCTTCACAATGAATATCGCCTTGAAACCCTCAAGGAAGTACTTAGAAAACACGCCACGTGACTATCCAGGAACTCGAGACACTCGAACAGTCCTTTCATCCATACTCTGGGTAACTATGATCAGTAGGACCCTGATTTTAATAACAAGTCATATTTTTTTCTGAACTATAGGGTGAATTTTAAAACAATTTATACACAAATCTAGGCATTTTAGAGCCGAAAAATTTATTTTGATTGTGCATATAAAGCATATTTCAACAAATTTTAGTAATAGGTCATACTGCGGCTACGTTTTAATATAATAGGGCATATTTCCCTCAACTTCTGCCAAAAATGCATGTACCCTTTTTCTCGTATCTTACGGGACACACGAATAAGAAAATGAGACAATATTTAACGTGCTATTGTGAAAGATAATCAGATAAATTAGTACACAGCTTTATTTCTCAAGACTGTAGCAGAAAATCGGTGTACCACAACAGTTGTTTCACGAACATAAAACATTGTTGCGCAGAGCCGACAATAGGCTCTCAGAGCCAACAAAGGCGGCTTCTACGGTAATAATCATCGCAGTCGCGCAGGTGTTCCCATTAACCAGTTCGAATACAGCCTTTGCCTTGTTCAACATGCCTAAAGCAAAGTGCTCCGATAGCGTGAAGTTGCGAGGGTGTGTTCGAGAATTTGGAGAGAAGTTCTTTAGCACTGATTTGAAAATATTGTTTTGTAAACTGTGTTAAGTTAAAGTTACTGCAGAAAAGCGCTTTAATATGCAACAACATTGTGATAAGGCCAAGCACAGCACCTGTGTGAAACGAAGAGCTGAAAATAACAGCAGCCAAACGCTGTTATTTGAACAGACAGGTCAATCGTCAATCGTGCGATCATTCTGCAAGGATTTGTGTGAGATTATGGTGTCCTGCAACATCCCATTGAAAAAGCTGAAGAATCCACGCTTCAGACGGTTCTTGGAGAAGTACACAACACATCCTGTTCCAAATTAATCTACTCTGAGAAAAAACTATTTATCCGTATGCTACAATGATGTGCTCAACAAAATACGAATGACTATTGCTGAGCAAAAGATCTGACTGTCGACCACAACTTAATCATAGCTAACACTTGGTTCAAGAATCATGAAAGAAGGTTGTATACATGGAAGAATCCTGGAGATACTAGAAGGTATCATATAGATTATATAATGGTAAGACAGAGATTTAGGAACCAGGTTTTAAATTGTAAGACATTTCCAGGAGCAGAAGTGGACTCTGACCACAATCTATTGGTTATGACCTGTACATTAAAACTGAAGAAACTGCAAAAAGGTGGCAATTTAAGTAGATGGGACCTGGATGAACTGACTAAACCAGAGGTTGTACAGAGTTTCAGGGAGAGCATAAGGGAACAATTGACAGGAATGGAGGAAAGAAATACAGTAGAAGAAGAATGGGTAGCTGTGAGGGGTGAAGTAGTGAAGGCAGCAGAGGATCAAGCAGGTAAAAACACGAGGGCTAGTAGAAATCCTTGGGTAACAGAAGATATATTGAATTTAATTGATGAAAGGAGAAAATATAAAAATGCAGTAAATGAAGCAGGCAAAAAGGAATACAAACGTCTCAAACATGAGAGCGACAGGAAGTGCAAAATGGCTAAGCAGGGATGGCTAGAAGTCAAATGTAAGGACGTAGAGGCTTCTCGCACTAGGGGTAAGATAGATACTGCCTACAGAGAAATTAAAGAGACCTTTGGAGATAAGAGAACCACTTGCATGAACATCAAGAGCTCAGATGGAAACCCAGTTCTAAGCAGAGAAGGGAAAGCAGAAAGGTGGATGGAGTATATAGAAGGTCTATACAAGGGCGATGTACTTGAGTACAATATTATGGAAGAGGATGTAGATGAAGATGAAATGGGAGATACGATACTGCGTGAAGAGTTTGACAGAGCACTGAAAGACTTGAGTCGAAACAAGGCCCCGGGAGTAGACATCATTCCATTAGAACTACTGATGGCCTTGGGAGAGCCGGTCCTGACAAAACTCTACCATCTGGTGAGCAAGATGTATGAGACAGGAGAAATACCCTCAGACTTCAAGAAGAATATAATAATTCCAATCCCAAAGAAAGCAGGTGTTGATAGATGTGAAAATTACCGAACTATCAGTTTAATAAGTCACAGCTGTAAAATACTAACGCGAATCCTTTACAGACGAATGGAAAAACTAGTAGAAGCCGACCTCGGGGAAGATCGGTTTGGATTCCATAGAAATATTGGAACACGTGAGGCAATACTGACCTTACGACTTATCTTAGAAGAAAGATTAAGGAAAGGCAAACCTACGTTTCTAGCATTTGTAGACTTAGAGAAAGCCTTTGACAATGTTGACTGGAGTACTCTCTCTCAAATTCTAAAGGTGTCAGGGGTAAAATACAGGGAGCGAAAAGCTATTTACAATTTGTACAGAAACCAGATGGCAGTTATAAGAGCCGAGGGGCTTAAAAGGGAAGCAGTGGTTGTGAAGGGAGTGAGACAGGGTTGTAGCCTCTCCACAATGTTATTCAATCTGTATATTGAGCAAGCAGTAAAGGAAACAAAAGAAAAATTCGGAGTAACTATTAAAATCCATGGAGAAGAAATAAAAACTTTGAGGTTCGCCGATGACATTGTAATTCTATCAGAGTCGGCAAAGGACTTGGAAGGGCAGTTGAACGGAATGGACAGTGTCTTGAAAGGAGGATATAAGATGAACATCAACAAAACCGATACGAGGATAATGGAATGTAGTCGAATAAAGTCGGGCGATGCTGAGGGAATTAGCTTAGGAAATGAGGCACTTAAAGTAGTAAAGGAGTTTTGCTATTTGGGGAGCAAAATAACTGACGATGGACGAAGTAGAGAAGATATAAAATGTAGACTGGCAATGGCAAGGAAAGCGTTTCTGAAGAAGAGAAATTTGTTAACAACGAGTATAGATTTAAGTGTCAGGAAGTCGTTTCTGAAAGTATTTGTATGGAGTGTAGCCATGTATGGAAGTGAAACATGGACGATAAACAGTTTAGACAAGAATAGAACCTTCGAAATGTGGTGCTACAGAAGAATGCTGAAGATTAGATGGGTAGATCACATAACTAATGATGAAGTATTGAATAGAATAGGGGAGAAGAGAAGTTTGTGGCACAACTTGACCAGAAGAAGGGACCGGTTGGTAGGACGTGTTCTGAGGCATCAAGGGATCACCAATCTCTCATTGGAGGGCAGCGTGGAGGGCAAAAATCGTAGAGGGAGACCAAGAGATGAATACACTAAGCAGATTCAGAAGGATGTGGATTACTGTAAGTACTGGGAGATGAAGAAGCTTGCACAGGATAGGGTAGCATGGAGAGCTGCATCAAACCAGTCTCAGGACTGAAGATCACAACAACAACATATTGCAAATGTGTTGTTGGTGTTGTAAAAGTTGATGGCCCTGGAGATATGTTCCTACTAACGTGTGAAGCTCTCGGTAGAGTTAACAATTCGGCGATTGCTATTTTGTTTGACAACTCTCTGCAGCCACTGTTGCCGGATGGTGTGAAAAGAGACAACGTTTAGCTGCTTGTAACAGATGGTGCTTCATATATGTCTAAAGCAGCCAAAGGGCTTGGGATTCTCTACCACAGTATGGTGTACGCCACTTCCATTGGACATGCGTTGCACTGAGTTGCCGAAGAGGTGCGATCAAATTATCCTGACGCGGAAAAATTAATTTCCTGTGGCAAGAAAATCTATGTGAAGGCTCCGCTAGGGGTGCAGAAATTCAAGGAACAAGAATGTTGTGACTTGGCAAGACAGCCTAGCCACTATGAGGTAGCCGAAAGGCACGCGTTTAAGCTCACGCAGGCTGGCGTGAGGTCTGGAACAGGTAAAGTAATTATACTAGCTAATAAAAGTACGTAGCTGCTGGAATACTTAACTTTAATCCATAATTGGTGAACATCGCTCGTGACGGTACATGTTTTACAGCATCAATAGTGACTGGTAATGGCGCCTTGCTAGGTCGTAGCAAGTGACGTAGCTGAAGGCTATACTAACTATCGTCTCGGCAAATGAGAGCGTAATTTGTCAGTGAACCATCGCTAGCAAAGTCGGCTGTACAACTGGGGCGAGTGCTAGGAAGTCTCTCAAGACCTGCCGTGTGGCGGCGCTCGGTCTGCAATCACTGACAGTGGCGACACGCGGGTCCGACTTATACTAACGGACCGCGGCCGATTTAAAGGCTACCACCTAGCAAGTGTGGTGTCTGGCGGTGACACCACAAACAACCTTCAACGCCCCTCCCACCAAAACCAGTTCTTACACGATGGGATTCTTGGCTTAATGCTGCCAACTACACCCACATAAAGACAATCTTTTGTGAGCTTGAAAGCGATGAATCAAGTGCTATCAAAATTGTGAAAGACGTTTTTACATTGTCTCGAAACTTGGCATACATCAACGCCAATTTTTCAGTGATATCAAAAGCCATCAAACGACTGGAAGCCGTTGGCACTCAGCTATGTGAGGCCCTGAGTACTGTGTAACATGTGCAGAGAGAGTTGGGTCGAGATCGTGGTCATGTGGCTGACAAAGTGACAAAGTGAAAACCAAATTGCAAAGTGTTCTCCAACGGAATTCTAGATATTCGACACTGTGCAAAATTAGTGACACTCTTTCAGGAAATGCTGCTACATTTTAAGATACTGAAACAAAGCTGAACTCCAGTGACCTGGCTGCCTTCAAATACGCTCCAGTGACGTCTTGTGAAGTGGAGAGGAGCTTTTCCAGGTACAAAACTATCCTCAACGTCAACCGTTGATCTTTGACAATGGAAAACCTGAAAATGCACCTTGTGGTCCAATGCAACTTTGCAGGTACTGAAGATTGAAAAATGGTATTAAATAATGTAAAACGCTTTCAATACTATCTAGAAATAAAAACGCTGTTTTACTGTTTCGATAATGATCTTTTCACTGAACTTTGTGTTTAGAAAATAAAACATTCAGACATTCAAAAAATAGGTGCAAATTAGCCACAAATCCTATAGAAAGAGAGAACTATACTTACAATAATTTGAGAAGTGAATTTTGTATTACTTTATGATGAATAAAAAATTAAATAAACAAACAAGAATGCTTTAAATAAACTTCTATTAAGTCATATTTTATTTTTTATGGTCATATTTATGAAGTTTTAGATCGTAAATGCTTGCATATTTCACTGTTTTTTAGGTAATTAAAATCCAGACCCTAATGATCACAGCCATAGTTGGACGCATATGCGGCCAAAGATTCCAATAGCTAGGGCATAACCAACTATGGCAAGCTAGCATGTACCCACAAGCGACAACATCGGAAAGCCCCAGCATCTCAGCAACGTTGGCTGGATACGCTATCTGGTATTAAAACCGACCAACAGGCTACAGCAGGGAAACCGACAAGCTCGCAAAGTAACGCACAAATAAACCGCCAACGCTACCCTACACTGTGAATCCGCTATACGGAATATCGAACACAAAATGAGGATGAACCTAGCAGCTACAGGTATGCAGACGCTGACCGTGAAGCCAACGCCCGCACCTACGACAGCCACCAAGTAACATCATCGCACAACGGCAAAGATATCGACCTGCGTGGTACCTACTACTAACAAAGCCTACCCTTGCATGACCTGTCGCAGGCAGCAAGAAAACCGCTACTGCTCTGACAACCCGACCCAACTATCTCAGAGTTTTTTCTCCCCTGGTTCTTGCCTTGGCATATCTTTTCCTCCTGCCCTTCAAACTGCTATCCTTCGATAAACTTTCGACCCAATCGAATCTCCAGATGAACGTGCATTAATGGTTAACCTTAACCAGACGTCCGCAAACATCGCAGTGCCCACATTCTGCGAGACCTCACTTTAGTAAAAACTAACCCTTACGCAGAGATAGCTGTAGACCTTCTCTGTTGGCCATCATGCCGGTGTACGCGTGAGGGTACCACTCCTTTTTTTAAAAAAGGCACAGTTGATATATCGGTTACTGCTGCTACAATGACAGGTTATCAAGATGAAAGTGAGTGTTATAGTCGGCGCACGAACGATGGGACACAGCATCTTCGAAGCAGCGATGAAGTGGGGATTTTCCCGTACGACAATTTCATGAGAATGTCATGAATATTAGGAATCCGAGATAAAAAAAAGAAAAACACATCAATTCTCCAACATCGCTGCGGCCGGAAAAGATCCTGCACGAACGGAACCAACACCAACTGAAGAGAATCATTCAACGTGATAGAAATACAACCGCTCCGTAAATTCCTCCAGTTTTCAATGCTGGGCCATCAGCAAGTGACAGGGTACGAACCATTCAACGAAACATCATCGATACGGGCTTTCGGAGTCGAAAGCCCACTCGTGTACCCTTGATGACTACACGACACAAGGCTTTACGCCTCTTCTGGACCCGTCAACACCGACACTGCATTGTCGATGTCTAGAAACATGTCGGGCGAGTCTCGTTTCAAATTCTGTCGGTCGGATAGACGTGTAGGGGTATGCAGACAACCTCATGAACCCATGCATTCCAGCAGGGAACCGTTCAAGTTGGTGGAGACTCTGTAATAGTATGCGGCTTGTGCACTAGGAGTGTTGTGAGACCCTGAAACGTCTAGGTACGACTCTGATATGTGACACGTGCGCAAGCACCCTGCCGTATCACCTACATCCATTCATATCCATTGTGAATTCCGACGGACTGAGGCTATTCCAGCAGGTCAATGCGACACTCCACACGTCCAGAATTGCTACAGAATGGCTGCAGGAACCTCTTCTGGCCACCAAGCTCCCCAGACATGAACATTATTGAGGAAACCTACCATGGATCGCAACGTGCTGTGCAGAAGAGATCCCCATCCTCTCGAACTCTAACGGATATATGAACAGCCCTGCAGGTTTCATGGCGTCAGTTCCCTATAGCACTACTTCAGACGTTAGTCGTGTCCATGCCACATTGCGTTGCGGCACTTCTGCGTGCCCGCGGGGCCCTGCACGATAGTAGGCATGTGTACCAGTTTCTTTGGCCCCTCATTGTATTTTTAACGTATATATGTCAGCTATATGTCGTAGTAAGTGGCATCACAAATATATTCCGGAGTAATGCAGGAGAAGACTGTATGTTAGTAAAGGTGTTGACGTGCAGTGAAAACACATACAGCCATATAAAGATGGACACAGTTGCACGAAACTGGCAATGACTATCCTATGAGGGCTTGTTAAACCTATTTTTTTTTTACTTTTTACGGTTTACATCATAAGAATTTAAGGGGAACTCTTTGAAGGAATTCGACAACTTCCATCATGGATTAAGTAATGCAACTATTACTTTGAACGCATGTTTTGGATGACAGCATTCTTTCACTTTATAGATATTTCTACAGCAGTTCGGGGTTACATTATCCATTTACAACTAGAAAGATTAAAAAATTCCCGAAGGCAAATATCAAAATATCATAGCCTTCTGTAGCGTGTAAATGTTATCTTCATGAGGAAGTATAGTCTACTGAGAATCCAGGAAACAAATAGTGTGTAAAAATGACGAAGGAGTCAGATCATATGGAAGCTAAAGAAACTGTACATGATAAGTACGTGTGACATTTATTTTAGTTTCAATAACCATCACAATCAAACAACTTAATCTCAGTCTAGATTTCAGCTAACATTCCACTGTTAGTTAAATATATTTCGTCCACCCAAAAATCATTAGTGTAGCTCCTGTGTCAGTGTCCAACATCACGAAAAACTACGTGTTTGTCATCATCAACGTTATTAACCTCAGAAGTATTTTATGGCAAGTTACCTGTTCCAGAATCGACTGTTCTCTTGGAGATCGTTCACTAAATCCGCCCCAGCGTTGATGATGTATGTGTAATACAAAGAAAATAATAAAATCGGGATATTTCTTAGCGGGAATCAGTGGTATTCATACTTTCGAGAGAGTAACGTGCTCGAGTTTTAAAATCTGTGCCCACCACTTTAATTCCTACTTTTTATCGAAAATTAATGAGGGACTTAGCGTATCCGGAATTGTTAACGCCACTATTGTGTTTTACCTGTACTAGTACTGACACTGATCTATGTATTTGCAGGCATACAATCGCCTTATTGTACTGTGTCACCACATGAGAAGCAGTCTAGGGAGACCATTTACATTCAACTTGAGAGGCGCCATCATTATAAAATCGCTTTCCTCGTAGATATTCTTTCTAGATCGCCTGATTTTGTCATCTGTGGTCGAATTCGATGATTTTCCTTTCCGATCAGCATCAATAACGTATGTGCTGGCTTGGTCCTATGGTTCGCAACATTTCACTACGATGACAATGAATTTGGTCTACATGCCGCCAGTACTTCTCGGTGAAAACGTGTGCAATTTAGATGTCTTGCCCACAACAACGGTACGGTCCAGCGTTCTTCAAATTTAAGATTGTGAAAGCGGTGCCTTATTCTCTCGCATTTCTATGGGAACTGAAGAAAGACCTTGCAACTGACTAACCAAATATACAAACATTTTTGTTTTGTATTTTCGTCATACGCGTCTATTAAAATATTCGCAACTCGGTAATCCTAACACTTATACTGAGAATAAGGTAACCTACTTTCACCACATCAAGTGGAATTTTATTCATGACTCTTTGTGAGTCGAGACCTCTCTCTTGCTCTGAGGGGAAAGATTATAGTTTCGGTTATTAGAAGTGCGGAATGTGCAATGGCCGTAACGGATCTGCGTAAATCAACTTACCATAATACGAAAAGACGCAAAATCCGCCCGACCTTGCGGAGCCTGCCCAGAGGATGCATTTATTAGTTAATAACCTTACTAATCGGAATGGCTTTATGGGGTACTTTGAGACAATTCTCATGTGAGCGGGTGAGTTTCTGGTGGATGAAAGAAAGATAAATTGGCATTAACACTGCGTCATTATGAACAAAAGATGAAAATAGAATCTTTCACCAGTACAAAAATTTAACCTCGTTGTTCTTACTTATTCTGAGAGCGTTAAACATGATCTTATAACGGAGGGGTTGGATATGGTTCTGTAGCCTGCCTTTTTCACTATGACGAGGGCACAGATGGATGGCGGGCAAGGAATCGAGGAGTCTGATATTCGTGACTAGAAGTTACGTTTCTTCTTAACAAGTGAATGAAGTCATCAGCATACAACTGCCACTATCGCGAACTATACAGAACAAGTACCGGGTACTAGGGTAAGAAGACGCTAAAGTGGCCTCTTCCCCGGGAATCAAGTAACATTTTCCAATGTCCATGATGATAACTTTCGGCTGAGCAAAGAGGATCAGATTACTGCGGTTATGAACCCTTGCTTTGGAACCTATCATAAAGTAAGGCCAACCACTCATTACGTGGGCACGTGGTCTAGCACAAAGTATCAAGCCCATATCACGAAGGGGAAAAAACAGAGAAAGAGTGCAGGAGGCGCAGCTGTAACCTTGAGGGTGACAATCTCTACCCTAATACGAACAACAACCGTTCTCGCGTCTAATGGACAGGGGTTAGATACCACACCCAGCATTGTAACAACGAAGCAGGAGCTGCAAAGAACACTCACTCTTTCAGATATCGTAACTCGACGTCGCACCACCAACCACGAGCAGCAACAGACAAGCGCTGACCAAAGATTCCTTGTCTCCAGTGGGAGACTGTGGGGTGTTAGGTAGCGAAACTGGCGCGCTTCCACACCGGCCAATCTTGGGCCCGGAGTTCCCATGGAGGCTACTTTGCGGCGTTAAACGAGAGTGAGAAATGAAATTTCACAGTTTGTACGACAGCTTGAGAGACTAAGAAGAGGGACAAATTTGGACACACCTAGTATTCGAACTGGTCCCACGTACTCCCCCTAGAGGCCTACAACAACGGTCAAGGTGAGAAAGGGGGCTACAGGGAAGCTGCTGAATTGACTGCGTAAGTAAAGAAAACTATCCTGCACCCATCCTCTCTCACTAATCTGCGTGGTATTAACAGAAAAAAAACTTATGTAGCCATATAGGCATTCAAACGCAATGTCAAGAGACATGGAAAATACTTTATTTACAAGAAGAATAAAGTAGGATAGGCGTGTGTAATGAACGGGAATGAACGGTCTGTTTGCAGTTCCTGCGCTATTTCAGTCGCTCACTATTATGCACCTGTCATCCGTATCGCAGCCGAAAAGTCTCTGCAGGAAAGCCGGAAAACGAACTCTCTTCTGACAATTCGCTCCTCTTGTTGCGCCATGGTATTAGCATGGGTCGATATGCGTAACTTATCTTCTGAAATCGCTACGTAGATGCTCCCAAGTCTGTACAGGACTGGCACTTTCTATCATGGAGTGTAAATTAAATGATCTCAGTTACTGAGTGGAGAGAGTTCACAATAAAGTAGCGTTATTCATATTATTTTATCAAGTAGATTCTCGCTTATATGGCCTGGAGAACCTGCATTGTATAAATCTAGGTCCGATTCAGAGATTACCATCATGAATTCACTGAGGCTTTACATTTAGCAGACAATAGCCTTACTAGAAAATATGTTACAAGTAGTCACGTTTGATATTTTTATTCACCTCTTACTACCAATATGGTAGAACAATTTGTGCGATAGTGTCTCTGCTAACATCAATGGTCCGTGGAATAAAATCTAATGTTTTAACTTCTCGTTTCTCGTTCAGATATTCCTTCTCTTAAGTGATCAGCGCTTTGAATGATTTTACATTGTCGTACACGTTTTTGTGTATTGCATAAATCGTTTCACCTGTAAGGATTAAGGAAACCCAACATCCTAAATATTTAATTTCACGTATATTAGTTATTGCCCGTTCCTAGGCATTTCCCCTCTACCACCCTTTCTCCTGTCACATCATCTGCTGTTGAACCAAGTGAATGTTTCACTAACCGGTCCCTTTTCACGGTAGCTGTCTTCTTCCATACACCTCTTTCCTCACTCACTTTACTTCAGTAGTCTTCCCTTCTTCTGCCATCCGGTGTAACCATGCTTCCTAGATACGAGATTTTTTTCCGTTTCCTTCACTACTCTGTTCCCAACTTTGATAATAAATAACTCACTATGCTCCTTTCTACTATTCGCCACCGTCTTCATCTTAACGCATTACTCTCGCTACATGAATTTCCTATTTCTTTACTGGCCAGGAAGGATATGGCGTTCATAAACCTTAGCAGTCGTAAGTTTTCCCCTCGCACATTCATTCCTCTTCACTTTCCCTCATTGTTCGCTCGACAAATAAGCTTAACAATACTGTTTCCACCTTGCTTACACCTGTCTACGAATTAGTCTCTTTTGGCATTCCATTTATGCTTTTGACAGATCACTTATACTTACTACTTTCATTCAGTTTTAGTGTTTGCTTTAGATAATTCATATTGCAGCGAGAATCTACAGCGAATTGTCTACATACGATGATAATATTGTCGGAAGTTAAAACTAGGTCCATAAATGGTTGATTAACCAACAATGAGTAGTGCTTTAAAAACGCAATTTTCAACAAGCGTGTACTCACGACGAAAGCATAATAGCTTCAGACTCTTAGTAAGAGCATCGGAACCAAGCGTGAAAAAAAACTTTAAAGACGAGATGTTCATTACTTAAACTAGCTCCGTAACCAGGGACGCTAACTCACGCCTTTGTGGTCTCTGCCGATTGGTAGGTATCTGGTTGGAACCTTCGTAGTGGATGATATTTTCACCATGGGAATGTAATCGGAAAGAACTGGAGAGTTTTTGGTGTGTAGTTCGTCATCACCAGACTTTGCAGCAGTGTCTTACATTATGTTGCAGAGTTTCCCCAAATATCTCATGGAATCGTGGCATGTGTGGCATGTCACATGAATGTTCGTTGCCGTGCCACAAACTGTGTAGTACGGCACTATCATCCCCATCCTTAGCAACAGACGAGAGTGATAACAAAGAATATGCGTGTTAAATTTTTTCATTAATTTTGTAAACCGGAAGAATGGACATTTGACTTTTTCTTAAATCCTGTAAGATTCATGTACACCGAATGAGACTGCGTTCGAGCGAAGTCCACCCCGGATAATTCAGTGACAGTTCGACTTACTTATCGCTTCATATTGTTGGTTTATTATTACGAAAACAAAACTGAATGACTGATTTATGTTGATTTTCAGATGTTGTTGTAGCTACCCTGTTGAATCGTTTTTGAGTAGAAATACTGATTATTTGCTTTTGTAGTCAAAAGTTGTTAAACATTTTGCGTCATTTTATTTGATATGATAGTAAACTGTTACTGCAGCTGTAGTTGAAATTTAATTCAGGAAACGTGGTTATTTGTTTAAAGGGGAAAGTTTTATTCGGTTTGAGACAGTTATAGTAAATATTTTAGGTTGCAGCTGACCTCAGGGCCGAACAGGATAGCGGGGCACAGTAAGACTGTGCTGTTTTCTAGACTGGACAGTGCTGCAACCTACTGTAGTGACAAGTAACAATGTCTCTGAATGGCAAGGAACGCGCCAAGCTATTTTGACTTGGTTGGCGTTGTAAGTGAACTGTTGTCTATCACGTTTCCACATTTTTTTTCATACCTTTTGGGTAATTTCAACGTGAATTAGGTCAGTAATTGTTATTTTATTTAAGTGTCATTTTATCTTAAAGTTAATGACATTCGTTATACGTTAATTATGTAATATATTTCAGTCAGTCACTTATTATGCTCCATAATACTATCAAACCTGATATATGCTCTTGGGTCGTAACAGGACGGGTCAGAATGGAATAATGTCTCTTTCAGCCCAGTGAGATTCTTATGCAATTATATTTCAAGCTACATCTTTCTTTCCTTCATGGTCTTTTCCATATGGCATGAACTTGCATAAGAAAGACTGGTAGACAGGAATCGGATATTAAATCGTTGTAAATAGTAGTTTCACCAATTATATTTTCTAAAATGGAAATTTTAAAATATTCGAAGTAGTTTAAAGTATCGAGATGAAAGTTGGAAAATTACTTTCATAAAGCTAAGAATATTCAATCCGCAGAGACGACAAACCAGACGGAAAATTACAAAATGTGTTCAAAACAAGATGACTAGGTAGTAGCCTCCGTGAAGTTAATGGAGAGGATATGCTTTACTCGAACAAGGAATCATCTTGTTGTCAGATCATTAGCCTACAAACTAGCACAAGGAACGTGTCTTTAACACAGACATGAGAATGGTCTAGCTGGGTAGGACTGGGTTACAGGATTTATTACTTTATTTGATTAATCGTATGGTGATTTTATACAATATACAGTTAATGTAGGGCAAATGATTATATATAATATACATATGATATAAGACAAGATTAAGCCTTAAAGTCCGTATTTTTTAATCAGTTAATTAAGCTGAGTGTGAGAGTGATCAAGCCATCAGGAATTCCAGAGTATGAATGAAGTGGACAACGTTGGACAAAATGTTCAATTGTTTTCTCTTCTTGATGGCATTCACACATTGGTGAACTGATCCAGCCCCATTTGTACCTGAAGTAGCTACAGCAACCATGTCCAGTCCTTAACGTGTTGAGGCGGCACCAAAGTTTCCTCAGTTGGTCAAAACCTTTTGGCTTCTATGTGGGATCAAGGTGATGGGCTCTTGTTCCCACTGTTTTTGTTGACCATTCATGCTTCCAGCTTTCATTTAGATCAAAACCATCCGCGATGAGTTGTCCTGCAGTAACACTTGCTGGTCTTCTTGATCGCTATCGTTGCTGTGGCGGATGAAAGAATTCTTGGTGCAGTGGTAGAGAAGGCGATGCAGAGATTTTCTTGGCCTCCCTCAGTAGAGCTTGTTTCCACCTTAAGTGAGGTGGAGGGATGTGACTCAGTACAGGAACCTAGTGGCATGGTGTTGATTTGATGGAACCAGTAATGCAGCGCATTGTGTCGTTAAGTTTTGTGTCTGCCTTCTTCACATGTACACTTTCCAACCAGACAGGTGCACAGTGCTCGGCAGCAGAGTACACAAGACTGATGCCAGTTAAACACAGGCAGTCAGCAGAGGTTCCCCAGGTGGTACCACAGAGCTTATGTAGTATGTTGTTCCTTGCAGCAACTTTATGAGGAAGCTTGGTGATATGCTCTTTGTAGCTCAGGGTTCTATTTAGAGTGATTCCGAGATATTTTGGGAAAAGATTGTACTTCAACGTTTCTCCATTGAGCAGAACTCTTGGTTTGTAGTTCGCAGCACGATTCGCTAGATGGAAACAAGAGACCAGTTTTTGATATGCTTGGGATCAATCTCCAGGTCTTAAAGAAAGTTGACATCTTCTCCAGATCCTCCATAAGAATTCGTTCTCCATCTTCAAAATTACTGCTATGTGCTACCTGTGCGATGTCATCAGCATAGATGAATTTAGTTGATATTGTGGTTGGTAAATCATTAATGTATAAATTGAATAGTGATGGGGCTAAAACAAATCCCTGTGGTAGTCCATTATTTAGTTTCCATTTGTGGCTTTTAGAGTTGCCTAGAAACATTTCAAATAGCCTTTCAATAAGCATGCTGGATATTAGATCCATACTTAGATACATAGTAATTACTAATTATCCTACACTGTCCATCCGAAATCAAGAAAATGCATCTTCTGGACGACCGATGGGTTTCCATGAAGAAACAGTAAGAGCAACTTGGTTTAAGCATTAAAAATAAAGATATATTTTTAAAAAGACTTTAAAATATTTTCTTACTGTTAACGATTTTTTGAATACCTCGTTGTATGCCTTAGTATAAGTCGTTATTGAATTAACTTGAGGTTTTAGGTCTCCAGTGTGGGTGCGGCAGAACAGCAAATACGTAACCATGTCTCTGAAAAAAAATGTGACAAACAGATAACATAGAGTTTTAAGTGATTTTCAGGTAAAGTATGTCAGGCTGTAGTGCAAGGTGGTTTCTTAGGACTTCAAGAAGTGTTTCTCTGCTTTACAAAGAATGTTAAACTGTAAGTGTCCCATCCTACACGGGTTTTCCGTATATATTTTTGGTAGTGCAGATAAATGTCAACAGATACGACAGAAATATTATCGCCTTCGTCTAACCAACAATAAGGTCTATAGATTGGTTGGCTAAAATAATATCGGCGACGTTCTCTATATCGGTGTAGCAAATTTAATCTGATCACTTAAATAAATTAATGAATAAATTTATGTCTACAAAGAGTAAATGGCTGTTAGAAAAATAGTTGATAGATATTGAGTTACAAGGACCAATGATATTTCTTTGGTTTTTATAAAGTCTTTGGCAGAGGAAAAACGGTAGTGTGAAAAATCGATACTGAAATGTTTTTAATACCTCCTTCTTTATACCTGATGAACCAGAACGAATTGAAAGAGTTGCACTGTCTAATAAACTCAGTATACATTTTTTGCAGTTGTGGGCGTAAAACAGCTTCGTAATATAATTCAGAAATGAAATGCGTAGATGGTGGTACCACCTTGTACATAAGGTGTAGAAGAGCAGTGCACTGGAGAATCTTCCATTTCCTCTCATGTGATTCATGTCAGAAGGTTTCCGACGTGGTTATGGCCGCGCAGATTTTGAGCGCGGCGTGGTAGATGGAGCGAGATGCATGGGACATTCCATTTTGGGAATCGTCACAGAATTCAGTATTTCGAGATCCACAGTGTCACGAGTGCGCCGACAATATCAAATTTCAGGCATTACCTCACACTACGAGCAACACAGTGGTCGACGGCCTTCGCTTAACAACCAAGAGCAGCGTTACTTGTGTAGAGTTGTCAGTTCTAACAGTCAAACTAAGCTGTGTGCTACAATCGCGAACATATCCGTTAAGGCAACGTAGCCAAATTTGGTGATAATGGGGTATGGATTCAGACGACGGATGCAACGACCTTTGCTAAAAGCATGACATCGCTTGCTGCACCTCTCTTGGGCTCGTGACAACATCGTTTGAACTCTAGACGACTGGCCTGGTCAGGTGAGTCCCTATTTCATTTGATAGTAGCTGATAGTAGAGTTCGGGTGTGCCGTAGACCCACGGAGCCATGGGCCCAGGTTGTTAAGATGACAGGGTTCAAACTTGTGGTGGCTCCATAATGGTGTGGGCTGTGTTTACATGAAATCGACAGGGCCCTCTGGTCCAACTGAACCAATCATTGACTGGAGATGGTTACATTCGCTGGTCATTTGCATCCATTCATGGATTTCATGTTCTCAGACAACGACGTCAAGTCATGTGGCCACATTTGTTAACGAATGATCTGAAGAACTTTCTGGTGAATTGGAGCCAAAGAATTGGTCTACCAGATAGCACGACATGAAACACATTTACCATTTACGGTACGAAATCGAAAGATTAATTCCTGCAAAAAATTCTGTACTGGTAACACTTTCGCAATTTTGGACGGCTATAGAGGCGGCGTGGCTCAGTCTTTCTGCAGGGGACTTCCAAGGACTCGTTGAATCCATGCTATATCAAGTAGACCCACTATGCCGGGAAAAATTAAGTCCGACTTGATATTATGAGGTATCCCAGTTTCTAATCAGTAGTTTCTTCAGCAGCAAAATCATACTATTCGATTCAATAGAAAAAGAACTTTCGGTGATTCAAGAAACATTGGAAGTGCGCGATATGGAGACAGCACGTAGTGAAGTAAACGCAGCAAGGAGAAATGCCAGTCACTTTGCAGCGACACCTGCGACACTCAGCGTTGCTGCTGCCTCTCGCTCAGATGGCGGCTGCCGTCGGCGTCCACGTGGGGCGGTGCAGCAGACGCCGCGGCGTCGTGATGAATGTAAAAGGGAAACAAGATTGGGAGAGCAGAGCGAGGAGGGGTGTGGGGGACGGACACGTGCGGGGAGAGCCGTATTTATGGCGGACATAAAGACGGGGGCGGCGCATATGGGCCCGTCGCACCGGAATAACTGTCAACGGCGGCGTACTTCCTGGCTGGCGCTGCCGCCACCGCTGTATTTCATAGCGACGCCGGGGGGCGGCGCCGGCCCGCGCGCAAGATGCCGCGACACTTCGCCACACAAGTGCCCGACCGGCCGTCCTCTTCTCGCTGCGTGCGCTGGAGGCGGAGACGGCCTGGAGCCCAGTTTCGGCTTGTGACATAAACAGAGTTGTAAAACTATTGTAGGCTACAATAGAGTATTCCAAGAGAGTTAGATTTTCCAGTAGCATTGGTCAATCAAGGTAGTATCCGCAATACATGTGTGTCACAAGTGTTAAATAACTGCCGGCCGGTGTGGCCGAGCGGTTTTAGGCGCTTCAGTCTGGAGCCGCGCGACCTCTACGGTCGCAGGTTCGAATCCTGCCTCGGGCATGGACGTGTGTGATGTCCTTAGTTTAGTTAGATTTTAGTAGTTCTACGTTCTAGGGGACTGATGACCTCCGCTGTGAAGTCCCATAGTGCTCAGAGCAATTTTTTTTTTTTTTTTTTGTTAAATAAACTCACAGGCGCCACATTGTTTATGGATGCGATTAGTGTCTTACTAGAATCCCCTAATTAGTGGAACCGATAAAGCGTCTAGAAACTATGCGAAGGTGTATAAACTTCTGGTCATGTACGGAACATATTTGTCCAACATAGTCTTCCCCCCTTCTGTTACTTAAAAATAATGAGTACTGTAGCAAAACTGAAACTCACAATGTTTAATTAAGATTTTATTCGAAAATTCCTGATTTGTAACGTGGAACAAAGGACTGCTGTAGTAAAAAAAAAAAAGAAAACAATACAAGCAGCGCTAAACAATGATGTTTCCTCGACAAAAAATTTAAAATTATAAAAAAAAGCAAAATAAAAACATACCAAACACTGCATCAGTACTTCATCGACCTCATATAAAACATGTTTCTCTTATTCGTAAACAACTCTTGCATTTACTGTATCAATAACAGGAGGAAACTATTACCTTTGATCATGATGAAAATTGTTCTGTTCAAAATGGCTCTGAGCACTATGCGACTTAACATCTGAGGTCATTAGTCGCCTAGAACTTAGAACTAATGAAACCTAACTAACCTACGGACATCACACACATCCATGCCCGAGGCAGGATTCGAATCTGTGACCGTAGCGGTCGCTCGGCTCCACACTGTAGCGCCCAGAACCGCACGGCCACTCCGGCCGGCGATTGTTCTGTTGATAAAAAAGTAATAATTATATATATGTCTCATGTTTGTCCTTTTAAATTGTATTTGCAGCGAAAGAAATTCCCTTTGTTACCTAAAAGTGCAAAAGTTACGCGATAAAACTAATTTTTATTAGTTATAAGGATATAAAATACACAGTGGAGTACAACTGAATGATGTGCATTTCTAATTATGTATGAAATAAGCAACCAAATAAAAAAGCAGGTGAAGTCGTCGGCTCGCTGTTTCTCTCTTACACAGTCATTTATGTTAATTTTTCTATATATATTATCCGTACTACCTAACATTTACTACGTCATTTATGTACTGTACCAAAACTATTAAACAGTGAGTAAAAATTTCTCGGTGTACATGCCGCGTCAAATCAGGATAAATATCCAAGCTTTCGACCACTACCTCCATGGTCGTCGTCAGGGCTAAAACTGACTGTCGTGAACTAGCGAGGTTCCCACTTTTATATGCAAAGGACGGCTTCTTATTGGCTGGAATACGTCAGCGATATGGCGCGTAGCGAAGTGGTGCCCTCTACTTCCATAGATGTAGTTGCTATCCCGCGTTGCTTGCAGCGCCATCCCTTAAATCGGGAGGTAAAGTGCGAGAAGTTTTTCTCTGCGATTTTTCTTTATCCAGTGCACTCTTCCAAGTGTTGCTAAGTGCATAGCCATTGTCTCTATTAAAGTTATTAGCGCTAAGTCTAATTTCGACTGCTTCCCGGATCACAGAGTCCCAGTAATTCGATGTGTGGGCTATTACTCTGGTTTCTTCAAATAAAATCTTATGCTTGTTAAGCAGGCTATGTTCAGCCACCGCTGAGTTTTCCAAATACCTGTATTTCAGGTGGCGTTGGTGCTCGATGCAGCGGTCGGCAACGATTCTTACAGACTGGCCCACGTAATTCTTGCCGCATTCGCAAGGAATAGTATAAATTCCCGGCACTCTTAAGCCGAGACTATCTTTGACTGGTCTCAACCTTTCCTTAATTTTCCTAGGTGGTCGGAAAACTGGTATTATTCCTTGCCTCTTCAGGACTCTGGCTATCTTGCTCGTTGTAGCACCGCAAAAAAGGAAGCCGCGCTATGTGTTGGTCCTCTTCTTGTATGCGGCCGGCATCGTGTCTTACTTTCTTGGACAATACTGATTTAATTTCAGCGGCAGAATAACCATTCCTCTTGAAAACAGTCGTCAAATGGTTGATCTCGGGACCGAGGTGGTCCTTGTCGGAAATAGTCCTGGCTCTGTGTACTAAAGTATTCAGCATAGCTCTCTTCTGGGACGGATGATGGAAGCTATGGCTTTGTAGATATAAGTCTGTATGGGATGGCTTCCTGTACACAGAATGGCCCAGTCGTCCATCCGGCTTTCGCTCTACCAACACATCTAAAAAAGGTAACTTCCCTTCCTTCTCTACCTCCAATGTAAATTTTATGTTTGGATGTACACCAATCAGATGTTCGACGAACTGCTGCAGCGTGTCGCTGCCGTGTGGCCAGATTAAAAAAGTATCGTCGACGTATCTGTAGAAGCACGATGGGCGTAGGTGAGCACTGCTCAGGGCTCGTTCTTCAAAGTCCTCCATGAAAAAATTCGCTATTGCTGGTGACAGTGGCGAACCCATGGCTGTTCCATCCGTCATTTCATAATAATTTCCACTGTGTAAAAAATAAGTGGTCGTCAAGGTATGCCGGAACAACTTCAAAATTTCTGAGGAGAAATGAGCAGACAACAATTGTAATGTGTCATCCACAGGTACTTTGGTGAACAGAGAAACCACGTCGAGGCTGACCATGATATCACTTGGGACTATCTTCATCTGTTTTATGATATCAACAAACATTTTTGAATTTTTAATATGATGTGGGCAGTGACCAACTATAGGTGCCAACAATTTAGTTAAGTGCTTTGCAAGCTTGTACGTAGGACAGCCAATAGCGCAAACAATCGGTCTCAACGGGACGTTCTCCTTATGAACCTTTGGCAAACCGTACTGTCTTGGTGGCCTAGGTGCTCTCGGCCGTAAGTTCTTCACCAGTTCGTCGGAGAGGCCAGAGTTTTTTAGTAGCTCCCTTGTCTTCCTGCTGAGCGCCGATGTGGGATCCCGTCTGAGAACCCGGTATGTGCTGTCCTCCAGTAATAATCCAAGTTTCTTATGGTAATCTGTAGCATTGAGGATTACCGTGGCGTTCCCCTTGTGAGCAGGTAAAACAACTAGATCTTCATCCTTCTGCAACAATTTCAGTCCTTGTCTTTCCTCTGTGCTGATGTTTGACTTAGGCGGCTTGGATGTCGCTAAAATCCGGCTAGTAGCAAGCCTTACGTCATCCGCTGCTTCTTGAGGAAGATGACGAACTGCTTGTTCCACTCCACTAATGATCTCAACCACCGGTAACTTACGTGGAGCTGGGGCAAAGTTCAATCCTTTACTGAGAGCCGAAATGGTAGCTTCATCAAGATCCTTGTCAGAGAAGTTGATAACAGTGCGGTGAATGCCGTCGGACCCAGTAGTTCCTTGATTACGGTTAAGCCGCTCAAATTTATCGTCCTGTTTCGCCGTAGTCCTGCTTAAATTGGCTCGTTGGTGTGCCGCCAAAGTCATATCCACCCATTCCCAGTCCAATGATGAGAGGACTTCGGCCAGAAATAAATGGCAACTAAATAACAGTCGAGCGTTCATGTCTAGTTCATATCTGGTATGACGTATCCTCTCCTTCACAATAGCATGGCTGGTCTTTCGTAAAATTCTGTTTACTGCAGCGCTTCTGATGTGGTGTTTGACGACTGCAAACTTCGGTACTATCTCCTTGTCAGCGTTGTAAAAAAGCCAGATTGCTCAGCAACTGAGACTGTTTCAGGCGCAGCTTCTCCAGGTGACGAACACTGCGCGCTATGTCCTCCCCGTAGAGGAAACTAATATGGCTACGAAGTCTTTCGCGACGTATTTCCTGAGTAAAAATTTCTCGGTGTACATGCCGCGTCAAATCAGGATAAATATCCAAGCTTTCGACCACTACCTCCATGGTCGTCGTCAGGGCTAAAACTGACTGTCGTGAACTAGCGAGGTTCCCACTTTTATATGCAAAGGACGGCTTCTCATTGGCTGGAATACGTCAGCGATATGGCGCGTAGCGAAGTGGAGCCCTCTACTTCCATAGATGTAGTTGCTATCCCGTGTTGCTTGCAGCGCCATCCCTTAAATCGGGAGGTAAAGTGCGAGAAGTTTTTCTCTGCGATCTTTCTTTGTCCAGTGCACTCTTCCAAGTGTTGCTAAGTGCATAGCCATTGTCTCTATTAAAGATATTAGCGCTAAGTCTGATTTCGACTGCTTCCCGGATCACAGAGTCCCAGTAATTCGATGTGTGGGCTATTACTCTGGTTTCTTCAAATAAAATCTTATGCTTGTTAAGCAGGCTATGGCGGGGGATAGCAACTTTCGAGGGTTGGATTCCCTCTCTTCTTCATCGAAGAGTTTCTCTGCCTGGGCTACTCTCAGGGTGCAACTTCGACGTTGAAGATTCCCGCCGTTTCCTTGCCGTGTCGTCTGTTTGCCGTCCATACTGCTCGCCGTCCGGCCTTTCTCGCCGCCGCCACCGCCGTCGCCGCCTGCCGGGGCTCGCCGCCGCCGCCTGGTCGCCGCCTGCCAGTGCACGCCGCCGCCGCCGCCGCCGCCGCCTGCCGGTCGCCGCCGCCGTCTGCGCCGCCGTTTGGTCGCCGCCTTCCGGTCCTCGCCGCCGCCGCCGCCGCCGCCGCCTGCCGGGGCTCGCCACCGCCGCCGCCTGCCGGTCGCCGCCGTCGCCGTCTGGTCGCCGCCGCCGCCCTTCTCGCGCGCCGCCGCCATGTCCCAACCCACCACCACCACCACTATCATTTTTCATTTTCACCTCTCCCTCCGCTGCTCCAACCACCATCACATGGAGCTCCTTCTCCACCCCACTTCCCGTCCTTCCTTCTCTCCCTGTCCACCCTACCCCTGCACCACTTTCGGCTGTAACCACCCCCAACTCCTCCTCCCCTCTCGCTGTCGCCCCATCGACAGCTACCGACTTTCTGCCGCTCCCCACACCGCCTCCGACAGGCTCCAAGCCAGCACGGATCTCTGCTCGACGTTCCACAGTCTCAGTGACACCCACGCCCCCTCCGTCTGCGTCATCCGCTGCTCAGGGTGGTCCTGCCCCCCGCCATCTCCCCCTGCAACGCGTACCCCTGCCCCCTCTCCACCTGGTCGTGCCCACGAAACCTTCAAAGCGCCCGAATGTTGACCCTTCCCCAGCAGTCTCCTCCAAAAAAAACCCCAACCCCCGTGACCCACCCACTCCCATGGACGCGGCTCCGACCCCCGCCCCTGCCCCGCCTGCCACCCACACCTTTGTCCTCTCCAATCCTGACCCTCAATTCCTTGATGCCCGCTCCCTCACCCTCGCCATCCGGAAATACTACCCCAATGCTCCCATCTCCCAACTGATTCCTCGCAAGGACTCGGTCCTCATCAAATCCCCCAGTGCTTCCCTCCACACCAATCTCCTCTCCCGCATCCCCCGTATCCAATTTGGCCGACGTGCAACCCTCACCCCCTACCACACCCCGTCCTCTCCCCGTCAGCCTCAACCTCCCCGGCGTCCGCCAACCTTCACCGCTGTGATCACGAAGCTTAGCCCCGTGATCACGGAGGCTGAGGTGTTGGCGGAACTCAACTCCCGGCCCGACATTGAAATCCGCTCGGCCCGTCGCATCTTCAATGATGCCGGGCCGACTTTTCTCATGCGGATATTCACCGAATCCTCCTCCTCCATTGACCGCCTCCTCACCAAGGGAGCCCTCATCTACAATCAGCGCCATAAGGTGGACCCCTCCAGTTCCCCCGTCCAATCCTACCGCTGCCAACGCTGTCTCACCTACAACGACCACATTACCTCTGCCTGCAGGAACCCCCCTACTTGTCCCCACTGCAAAGCTTCCCACTTCCTCAAGCATTGCCCCAACCTCACCTCTCCCCCCTCCTGCAACACTTGCAACGAACCACATCCTACCTACTCCTCGAAGTGTAAAGCGAAACCTCCACTAGTAACCCCTGAGCTCACCGTGCCTGTCCGTCCTGTTGATGACACCATCCACCCCAACAACTCGCTCCGCCCTCCCCCTACTGCTGAGGACATCATCCGTTTCACCACCATTGTCCTCCAAAACATCCACCCCTTCCAGCGCTCACACACACTTTCCCAAATCGCCCTCGCTGCCCGTTCCATCTTCCATCTTACCACCTATGCCACATACTCCCACAACCAGGCCCACTTCACCTTCACCCCCCTCACCACCCTTGTCTAACTCTCCACTCCCATGGTACAACAACCGTACCGTATCCTGTACCACAACATTCGCTCCCTGCCCACCCACAAACTCCTCTTCCTCCACACCCTACGTCAGCACCGCGTGGATGCCTTCGTCCTAAATGAAACCTTCCTTCAACCCCGTATCTCCGTCTCCACGGCTCCTTACACTCTACATCGCACCGATAACCCGTACCCTCTCGCGCGTGGCGGAGTTGCTATAGGCCACCTCAAGCACCTCCCTGTCCGGCCCCAACCTCTCCTTAAGAATCCTGCCGAGCATCTCACCCTCAGCCTCTTCTTCCCCACCCTTACCATCACCTGTGCCACCATTTATGTCCGCTCTTGCACCCCCATCCCGTACGATTTCCTGGCCCACATTGACCGCACCTTCTCCACCTACGTGATTGCCGCTGACCTCAATATCCACAGCCGTGATCCTGCCGACCTCCGGCGGTGGCATCAGTTTCTCACCACTCTCCAGGGAGACCTGGTTCCCCTGCCTCAGCACACCCGGCCCGAATCCAACACCACTCCTGATGTGGTCCTTGCCTCTCCAAACCTCCTTGGGCGCATCACCGCGGATGTCCTTGACCTCATTGGCAGTGACCATGCTCCTGTCCTCCTCACTATCTCTAACGGTCGCCATCCCCGCCACGCTCCTCGCCCTGACGTCCCTCCTGAACTTGTCCATGATTACTCCCGTGCCAACTGGGATGCCTACCGAGATTCCATTCACCCCCAGGTTGACGGCCACGACCTTACCCTCCAGTCTCCTGCTGACATCGCTCACACTGCTGCCTTCCTGCACCAGACCTTGTCTGACGCCGTCGCCACCCATATCCCCACCAAAGCCATCCACCCTCACCGCCCCGCCCTGCCTCCACAGGCCGTCCTTCTCCTTCGAGAGTCCCGCCGCCTCTACCGCTCTTTTCTCAACACTCGTGACCGGGATACACTTACCCGCCACCGGCAATTACAGCGACACAACCGCAACCTGCTTGTTGCGAAGAAACGCCGAGCTTGGCGCCAGACATGTACACAACTCAACACCACGCTCCCCATCAACTCTTCCAAGTATTGGTCTGCTTTCCACCGCCTTACTGGGAACCGCCCCACCCCCCAGTACCCTCTCCTCCTTAATGACCATCCCTTTCCTGACAACCTCAGTAAGGCCAACCACTTTGCCTCCCACCTCTCTGATGTTTTTTCCATCCCAGATGATCCCCACTTTGATTATTACCTCTTCCCTGATGTCATGGACCGTACGAATACCTCTGTTCCTCCCCTTGCTCCTAGCTTCCAGTACTTGGGCCACACCCCACCTTCTGCACTTAACACTCCCATCACTACACAGGACATCAGCCTCACACTCCGCACTAAACGCAACACTGCTCCCGGCCACGACTGCGTTACCTACCGCCACCTCAAACACTGCCCTCCCTCCTTCCTTTCCCTCCTTGCCACCCTCTACAATGTCACCCTTGCCACTGGCTTCTATCCCGACCAGTGGAAAACCTCCCGTATCCTGATGTACTCCAAACCCAATAAGCCTCCATCTGATGCCTCTTCCTATCGTCCTATCTGCCTCACATCGGTGTTCAGCAAGCTCTTGGAATCCATCCTTTCCCGGCGCATCCATCTCCACCTCCACCAAAACCACCTCCTCCTGAACACCCAATGTGGCTTTCGACCTTCCTTCTCTGCTGATGACCAACTCCTCCGCCTCACTCATCTCCTCTCCCTCCTGCTTAACTCCCGTCGCTCCGCCATTTTTGTCTCACTTGACCTCGAAAAGGCCTACGACCGTGTCTGGCATTCCGGTCTCCTGTTTAAACTCCAAACGTACGCCCTTCCTATCAACTACATCCGCCTGGTGGCCTCCTTCCTCTCCCACCGCCCCTCCTATGTTACCATCCATAATGCCAATTCCCACACCTTCTACCCCTTTGCAGGTGTGCCCCAGGGCTCTGTCCTCTCCCCTCTCCTCTACCTCCTGTACACGGCAGATATGCCCCAACCCCCCCCCCCCCCAGTACACCTCTTGCAAGATGCTGATGCCACCGCATTCCTCGCCCTCGCTCCTACCCTCCAACGGTCCCAACGCCTTCTCCAGAATCACCTTGACCTTTTTGCTGCATGGTGTAACCAATGGCTCCTGAAACTCAATCCTTCCAAGACCCAGGCAATCATCGTAGGTCGTACCACTCACTCCTTCCAGCTCCTGGATTTCTCCCTTACTGTCTGCGCACATCCTGTCCGCCTCACCCCCACCCTCACCTACCTTGGCCTCACCATTGACCGTCACCTCACCTGGATACCTCATTTCTGCTCCATCCAATCCAAAGCCCACAACCGCCTCCGACTCCTCAAACTCCTCTCTGGCCAGAAATGGGGGTTGCACCCCTCTACCATCCTCCACACCTACAAATCCTTAATCCGTCCCATCCTCTGTTATGCCAGTCCTGCCTGGATATCTGCGCCCCCCAAATTCTATCAGTCCCTCCAGATCCTTGAGCGTCATGCACTCCGCCTCGCCTTCCGTATCCGCCTCCCGTCCCTCACGCGGATCCTCTATGATCTCATTCCTTTCCCCCATTTGCTCCTATTCCTCGAACATATCCGCATCCTCTACACCTCCCGCCGTCTTGAACCCCCTCACCCCCTGGTTGCTCCTCTCCTCTCCCATCCCCACCCCCTGCCACGTCTTCACCGTTGTGTCCCCCCTTCCCTCCATCTCTACACCCTCCATCTCCTTTCCCGAGGTGGCTTCCGTCAACTCCCCCTCCCGGATGATGCCCTCTCTCCCTCCATTTATCCTTCCTATCAACTCTGATCCTCAATCCCCCTCCTTTCCTCTGTCCTTTCCCTGGGCTCCCTCTTCCCCCCCCCCCCCTCCGTCCTGTTTTTCTCCCCACTAAACCTCTCCCTACCTCCCTTCTCCCCCCCAGTCCTTTTGTATTCCCCTCCTCTGCCTACCCCACTCCCTGTCGCGACTGCCCCCCACCCCTCTTATGGGTCCTCATCCTCCTTCAGCTCCCTTCCCGGCTCCCCCCTTCGCTTTTACTCTCCTTTCCCCCCTTTTTTGTTTTCCCATCTTCTGTCCAGTTTCCCCCCACCTGCTCTCGACTGTGGTGTCACATTTGCCAACTTTTTAGTGCAGTGTTAGAGTGACTATTCAGTGTTGTTTGTCTTTCTCGTCTTGCGAACAGAAACCATGCTGTTGCCAGGTGTGAATTTTATGTCCTTTGCGAACAGAATCCCGACTGTCGCCGTGTTTTTTTAATTGTCTATTGTTTTCCCTGTCTGCTTCGTATGTATTTTTATTAGCGTCATCATCCCTGTAGTGTTGTTTTAAGTTCCACGATTTCTTTTCGCCTTGTTACTCTCTAAGTCTCCGATTTTATCGCCTGTTTTTTATTATTTGTTCTCTTGATCTTTGTCACAAAATCTGTCGGCTGAAGAGCGGCATACTATTGAAATTCAATAAATGAAAAAAAAAAAAAGCGGATAGCAACTACATCTATGGAAGTAGAGGGCACCACTTCGCTACGCGCCATATCGCTGACGTATTCCAGACAATGAGAAGCCGTCCTTTGCATATAAAAGTGGGAACCTCGCTAGTTCACGACAGTCAGTTTTAGCCCTGACGACGACCATGGAGGTAGTGGTCGAAAGCTTGGATATTTATCCTGATTTGACGCGGCATGTACACCGAGAAATTTTTACTCAGGAAATATGTCGCGAAAGACTTCGTAGCCATATTAGTTTCCTCTACGGGGAGGACATAGCGCGCAGTGTTCGTCACCTGGAGAAGCTGCGCCTGAAATAGTCTCAGTTGCTGAGCAATCTGGCTTTTTTACAACGCTGTCGTGACAAGGAGGTAGTACTGAAGTTTGCAGTCGTCAAACACCACATCAGAAGCGCTGCAGTAAACAGAATTTTACGAAAGACCAGCCATGCTATTGTGAAGGAGAGGATACGTCATACCAGGTATGAACTAGACATGAACGCTCGACTGTTATTTAGTTGCCATTTATTTCTGGCCGAAGTCCTCTCACCATTGGACTGGGAATGGGTGGATATGACTTTGGCGGCACACCAACGAGCCAATTTAAGCAGGACTACGGCGAAACAGGACGATAAATTTGAGCGGCTTAACCGTGATCCAGGAACTACTGGGTCCAACGGCATTCACCGCACTGTTATCAACTTCTCTGACAAGGAACTTGATGAAGCTACCATCTCGGCTCTCAGTAAAGGATTGAACTTTGCCCCAGCTCCACGTAAGTTACCGGTGGTTGAGATCATTAGTGGAGTGGAACAAGCAGTTCGGCGTCTTCCTCAAGAAGCAGCGGATGACGTAAGGCTTGCTACTAGCCGGATTTTAGCGACATCCAAGCCGCCTAAGTCAAACATCAGCACAGAGGAAAGACAAGGACTGAAATTGTTGCAGAAGGATGAAGATCTAGTTGTTTTACCTGCTGACAAGGGGAACGCCACGGTAATCCTCAATGCTACAGATTACCATAAGAAAGTTGGATTATTACTGGAGGACAGTACATACCGGGTTCTCAGACGGGATCCCACATCGGCGCTCAGCAGGAAGACAAGGGAGCTACTAAAAAACTCTGGCCTCTCCGACGAACTGGTGAAGAACTTACGGCCGAGAGCACCTAGGCCACCAAGACAGTACGGTTTGCCAAAGGTTCATAAGGAGAACGTCCCGTTGAGACCGATTGTTTGCGCTATTAGCTGTCCTACGTACAAGCTTGCAAAGCACTTAACTAAATTGTTGGCGCCTATAGTTGGTCACTGCCCACATCATATTAAAAATTCAAAAATGTTTGTTGATATCATAAAACAGATGAAGATAGGCCCAAGCGATATCATGGTCAGCCTCGACGTGGTTTCTCTGTTCACCAAAGTACCTGTGGATGACACATTACAATTGTTGTCTGCTCATTTCTCCTCAGAAATTTTGAAGTTGTTCCGGCATACCTTGACGACCACTTATTTTTTACACAGTGGAAATTATTATGAAATGACGGATGGAAAAGCCATGGGTTCGCCACGGTCACCAGCAATAGCGAATTTTTTCATGGAGGACTTTGAAGAACGAGCCCTGAGCAGTGCTCACCTCCGCCCATCATGCTTCTACAGATACGTCGACGATACTTTTTTAATCTGGCCACACGGCAGCGACACGCTGCAGCAGTTCGTCGAACATCTGAATGGTGTACATCCAAACATAAAATTTACATTGGAGTTACAGAAGGAAGGGAAGTTACCTTTTTTAGATGTGTTGGTAGAGCGAAAGCCGGATGGACGACTGGGCCATTCTGTGTACAGGAAGCCAACCCATACAGACTTATATCTACATAGCCATAGCTTCCATCATCCGTCTCGGAAGAGAGCTATGCTGAATACTTTAGTACACAGAGCCAGGACTATTTCCGACAAGGACCACCTCGGTCCCGAGATCAACCATTTGACGACTGTTTTCAAGAGGAATGGTTATTCTGCCGCTGAAATTAACTCAGTATTGTCCAAGAAAGTAAGACACGATGCCGGCCACATAAAAGAGGAGGACCAACACATAGCGCGGCTTCCTTTTTTGCGGTGCTACAACGAGCAAGATAGCCAGAGTCCTGAAGAGGCAAGGAATAATACCAGTTTTCCGACCACCTAGGAAAATTAAGGAAAGGTTGAGACCAGTCAAAGATAGTCTCGGCTTAAGAGTGCCGGGAATTTATACTATTCCTTGCGAATGCGGCAAGAATTACGTGGGCCAGTCTGTAAGAACCGTTGCCGACCGCTGCATCGAGCACCAACAACACCTGAAATACAGGTATTTGGAAAAATCAGCGGTGGCTGTACATAGCCTGCTTAACAAGCATAAGATTTTATTTGAAGAAACCAGAGTAATAGCCCACACATCGAATTACTGGGACTCTGTGATCCAGGAAGCAGTCGAAATTAGACTTCGCGCTAATAACTTTAATAGAGACAATGGCTATGCACTTAGCAACACTTGGAAGAGTGCACTGGATAAAGAAAAATCGCAGAGAAAAACTTCGGTCACGCAGCTTGAGGCTGTTGCCATTGGGCACCACTGTGGAGAGCCGGACTTGGGTATCACGGGGATGTCAACCTCGTCCCGTCTGTCCCCAGATCGGTCTGCCGCTGTGGTTGCCCCGGTTGCTGCCCGCAATTGGGCTGAGCCCTCGCCTGTGGTTGATTCGGAGGTCGTTCCAAGGCGTGGCAGGCAGCGAAAGACGTCCCCGGAGGCTGATCAGAAAGCCTCCGCGGTGCGTCTGACAATCAGGTTTCAGGCACTGTCTCTGGCTGAGCCAGATGCAGCTGCCTGCCCTGTTTCAGAGGATGACTCTCAGCCTTCAAGGTCCGGGCAATCACAGAGGGTGGGCTTATTGGTAGTTCGGAGCTCCAATGTTAGGCACGTAATGGGGCCCCTTAGGGATATGGCGGCTAAGGAGGGGAAGAAATCCAGTGTGCACTCCGTGTGCATTCCGGGTGGAGTCATTCCTGATGAGGAAAGGGTCCTTCCGGATGCCATGAAGAGCACAGGGTGCAGCCAGCTGCAGGTGTTGGCACATGTCGGCACTAACAACGTGTGTCGCTTTGGATCTGAGGAAATTCTCTCTGGATTCCAGCGGCTATCTGATTTGGTGAAGGCTGCCGGTCTTGCTTACGAGATGAAGGCAGAGCTCACCATCTGCAGCATCATTGACAGAACCGACTGCAGACCTTTGGTGCAAAGCCGGGTGGAGGGTCTGAATCAGGTGGGATTTCGGGTTCCGCTGAATAGGTCAGGAGTTCACTACACTCAGCTGGCGGCTACACGGGTAGCGGAGGCTCTGTGGCGTGGACTGGGCGGTTTTTTAGGTTAGAACGCCTTGGGAAAGTACGGGGTGGGCCGCAAAGGGTGCATGACAAATACAGGACGTGCTTGGATCAAGGAACAGCCGGAATGTGGTTGTAAATTGTTGTAGTTGTGCTGGAAAGTCCATGAGCTTCAAGCGCTAATAGAAAGCACAGAAGCTGAAATCGTTATAGGTACAGAAAGCTGGCTAAAGCCTGAAATAAGTTCTGCAGAAATTTTTACGAAGTCTCAGACGGTGTTCAGGAAAAATAGATTAGGCAGAATTGGTGGTGGAGTGTTTGTGTCTGTCAGTAGTGGTGTATCTTGTAGTGAAGTCGAAGTCGATACTCCGTGCGAATTGGTATGGGTGGAGGTCATAATTAACAGCCGAACTAAGTCTATAATTGGCTCCTTCTACCGATCCCCAGACTCCGATGATATAGTTGCTGAACAATTCAGAGAAAATTTGAGTCTCGTCACAAATAAATACCGCACTCATACGGTTATAGTTGGTGGGGACTTCAACCTTCCCTCAACATGTTGGCAAAAATACTTGTTCAAAACCGGTGGTAGGCAGAAAACATCTTCCGAGATTGTCCTAAATGCTTTCTCCGAAAATTATTTCTAGCAATTAGTCCACGAACCCACGCGAATTGTAAATGGTTGCAAAAACACACTTGACCTCTTAGCCACAAAAAATCCAGAGCTGATAGAGAGCATCATTACTGATACAGGGATTAGTGATCACAAGGTCGTTGTAGCTAGGCTCAATACCGTTTCTTCCAAATCTACCAGAAACAAATGCAAAATAATTTTATTTAAAAAGCGGGTAAAGTGTCACTAGAAACCTTTCTAAGAGACAATCTCTATTCCTTCCGAACTGACTATGCAAATGTAGACGAGATGTGGCTCAAATTCAATGATATAGTATCTACAGCAATTGAGAGATTCATACCTCATAAATTGGTAAGAGATGGAACTGATCCCCCATGGTACACAGAACAGGTCCGAACGCTGTTGCAGAGGCAACGGAAAAAGCATGCGAAGTTCAGAAGAACGCGAAATCCCGAAGATTGGCTAAAATTTACAGACGCGCGAAATTTGGAACGGACTTCAATGCGACATGCCTTTAATAGATTCCACAACGAAACATTGTCTCGAAATTTGGTACAAAATCCGAAGAATCTCTGGTCGTATCTAAAGTACACAAGCGGCAAGACACAGTCAATACCTTCGCTGCGCAGTGCCGATGGTACTGTTACCGACGACTGTGCCGCTAAAGCGGAGTTATTGAACGCAATTTTCCGAAATTCCTTAACCAGGGAAGACGAATGGAATATTCCAGAATTTGAAACACGAACAGCTGCTAGCATGAGTTTCTTAGAAGTAGATACCTTAGTGGTTGCGAACCAACTCAAATCGCTTGATACGGGCAATTCTTCAGGTCCAGATTGTATACCGATTAGGTTCCTTTCAGATTACGCTGATACAATAGCTCCCTACTTAGCATTCATATACAACCGCTGGCTGATCGATAGATCTGTACGTACAGATTGGAAAATTGCGCAGGTCGCACCAGTGTTTAAGAAAGGTAGTAGGAGTAATCTATCGAACAACAGACCTATATCATTGACGTTGGTTTGCGGTAGGGTTTTGGAGCATATACTGTATTCAAACACTATGAATCACCTCGAAGGGAACGATCTATTGATACGTAATCAGCATGGTTTCAGAAAACATCGTTCTTGTGCAACGCAGCTAGCTCTTTATTCGCACGAAGTAATGGCCGCTATCGACAGGGGATCTCGAGTTGATTCCGTATTTCTAGATTTCCGGAAAGCCTTTGACACCGTTCCTCACAAGCGACTTCTAATCAAGCTGCGGTCCTACGGGGTATCGTCTCAGTTGTGCGACTCGATTCGTGATTTCCTGACAGGACGGTCGCAGTTCGTAGTAATAGACGGCAAATCGTCGAGTAAAACTGAAGTGATATCAGGTGTTCCCCAGGGAAGCGTCCTGGGGCCTCTGCTGTTTCTGATCTATATAAATGACCTGGGTGACAATCTGAGCAGTTCTCTTAGGTTGTTCGCAGATGATGCTGTAATATACTGTCTAGTAAGGTCATCCGAAGACCAGTATCAGTTGCGAAGCGATGTAGAAAAGATAGCCGTATGGTGTGGCAGGTGGCAGTTGACGCTAAATAACGAAAAGTGTGAGGTGATCCACATGAGTTCCAAAAGATATCCGTTGGAATTCGATTACTCGATAAATAGTACAATTCTAAAGGCTGTCAATTCAACTAAGCACCTGGGTGTTAAAATTACGAACAGTTTCAGTTGGAAAGACCACATAGATAATATTGTGGGGAAGGCGAGCCAAAGGTTGCGCTTCATTGGCAGGACACTTAGAAGATGCAGCAAGTCCACTAAAGAGACAGCTTACACTACACTCGTTCGTCCTCTGTTAGAATATTGCTGCGCGGTGTGGGATCCTTACCAGGTGGGACTGACGGAAGGGTGCAAAAAAGGGCAGCTCGTTTTATATTATCACGTAATAGGGGAGAGAGTGTGGCAGATATGATACGCGAGTTGGGATGGAAGTCGTTAAAGCAAAGACGTTTTTCGTCTCGGCGAGAAGCTTTCGAATGCGAAAATATTTTGTTGAGCCCAACCTACATAGGTAGGAATGATCATCAAAATAAAATAAGAGAAATCAGAGCTCGAACAGAAAGGTTTAGGTGTTCGTTTTTCCCGCGCGCTGTTCTGGAGTGGAATGGTAGAGAGATAATATGATTGTGGTTCGATGAACCCTCTGCCAGGCACTTAAATGTGAATAGCAGAGTACACATGCAGATGTAGATGTAATCCATGGCACGTCGTGTTGCGACACTTCCCCGTGCCCGCAAGGGCCTTCGCTGTGTTTGGCAGGTGTGAGTTTGGCTCTTCAGTGTAACTTTATACATAACCTGATGGAGCACTTAGCTTCAAAGTGTAGATATTTACCTCTCAATAACTGATATCGCAGTGACAGCTTAGAGTGCTGGATAAACACGGTGGACTTTGTACTATTTTACAGGTGTTGCGTTTAGTTGAAACTGAAGTATTAAACACATAATACACGTTTGATATCGAAATTTTGAGATCTGATCATTTCACAAAAATACCGATAGTAACGTCAAGCACCATTTTTGCAACAATGAAAAGCGATGTCTGAAATTTGAAAAGCCATATTTACAAGAAGACAACATAAACAATTTCCCTTTGTATCAACAACAACCACTGTGGTCAAGTTCCTTGAATTGCTGAAAACAAGGACGCTAAATTGTATTTACCAGGTGACCAATGCAAAATTTTCGTACTTTTTGACATAATTCCGCTACTTGGATAAATGTAGCCAATGGGATAGGGGTTGCTGTGGGAATGAACAGAAACTATCTTAAAAATGAGCATAACGACGCGAAATAATAACAATGAATTTGTGATATTGCTCTGTGTGATTTTGTATGCGATTCATACTTCATGTCAACACATTAGGCAGTAGCAGCAAAATGCTTATCCCTATTCAAGGTGATAATGCCAAATATGTTTGTCGTTTCGAAAAGAATATTCGTTTAGAAACGTCGGCTTGTACGATGGGCAGAGAAAATGTACTAGTGTGATTACTCATAACAGTGTTGTTGTTATTGTGTTCTTCAGTCCTGAGACTGGTTTGATGCAGCTCTCCATGCTACTCTATCCTCTGCAATCTTCTCCATCTCCAAGTACCTACTGCAGCATACATCCTTCTGAATCTGCTTAGTGTATTCATCTCTTGGTCTCCCTCTACGATTTTTACCCTCCACGCTGCCCTCCAATAATAAATTGGTAACGCCTCAGAATATGTCCTACCAACCGATCCCTTCTTCCAGTCAAGTTGTGCAACAAACTCCTCTTCCCCCAAATCCTATTCAATACCTCTTCATTAGTTATGTGATCTACACATCTAATCTTCAGCATTCTTCAGTAGCACCACATTTCAAAAGCTTCTATTCTCTTCTTCTCCAAACTATTTATCGTCCATGTTTCACTTCCATACATGGCTACACTCCATACAAATACTTTCAGAAACGGCTTCCTGACACTTAAATCTATACTCGATGTTAACAAATTTCTCTTCTTCAGAAACGCTTTCCTTGCCATTGCCAGTGTACATTTTATATCCTCTCTACTTCTACCATCATCAGTTATTTTGCTCCCCAAATAGCAAAATTCCTTTACTACTTTATGTGTCTCATTTCCTAATCTAATTCCCTCAGTATCACCCGACTTAATTCCACTACATTCCATTATCCTCGTTTCGGTTTTGTTGATGTTCATCTTATACCCTCCTTTCAAGACACTGTTCATTCCGTTCAACTGCTCTTCCAAGTCGTTTGCTGTCGGTGACAGAATTTCAATTTCATCGGTGAACCTCAAAGTCTTTATTTCTTCTACATGGATTTTAATACCTTCTCCGAATTTTTCTTTTGTTTCCTTCACTGCTTGCTCAATATACAGATTGAATAACATCGGGGAGAGGCTACAACCCTGTCTCACTCCCTTCCCAACCTCTGCTTCCCTTTCATGCCCCTCGACTCTTATAACTGCCATCTGGCTTCGGTACAAATTGTAAATAGCCTTTCGCTCCACCCCTGTCACCTTCATAATTTGAAAGAGAGTATTCCAGTCAATATTGTCAAAAGCTTTCTTTAAGTCTACAAATGCTACCAACGTAGGTTTGGCTTTTCTTAATCTATCTTCTAAGATAAGTCGTAGGGTCAGTATTGCCTCACGTGTTCCCCTATTTCTATCGAATCCAAACCAATCGTCCCCGAGGTCGGCTTCTACCAGTTTCTCCATTCGTCTGTAAAGAATTCGCGTTAGTATTTTGCAGCCATGACTTATTAAACTGATAGTTCGATAATTTTCACATCTGTCAACATCTGCTTTATTTGGGATTGGAATAATTATATTCTTCTTGAAGTCTGATGGTATTTCGCCTGTCCCAAACATGTTGCTCACAAGATGATAGAGTTTTGTCAGGACCGGCTCTCCCAAGGCTGTCGGTAGTTATAATGGAATGTTGTATACTTCCAGGGCATTGTTTCGACTTAGGTCTATCAGTGCTCTGTCGAACTTATCACGCAGTGTCATCTCTCCCATTTCATCTTCATCTACATCCTCTTCCATTTCCATAATGTTGCCCTCAAGTACATCACCCTTGTATAGACCTTCTATATATTCCTTCCACCTTTCTGCTTTCCCTTCTTTCCTTAGAACTGGGTTTCCATCTGAGCTCTTTTCTCCAAAAGTCTCTTTAATTTTCCTGTAGGCAGTCTCTATCTTACCTCTAGTGCGATAAGCCTCTACATCCTAACCTTTTTCCTCTAGCCATGCCTGCTTAGCCATTTTGTACTTCCTGTCGATCTCATTTTTGAGACGTCTGTATTCTTCTTTGCCTGATTCATTTACTGCGTTTTTATGTTTTCTTCTTTCATGAATTAAATTCAATATCTCTTGTGTTACCCAAGGATTTCTATGTGCCCTCGTCTTTTTAGCTAGTTGATCCTCTGCTACCTTCACTATTTCATCTCTGAAAGCTACCCGTTCTTCTTCTACTGTATTTCTTTCCCCCATTCCTGTCAATCGTTCCCTAATGTTCTCCCTGAAGCTCTCTACAACCTCTGGTTCTGTCGGTTTATCCAGATACCATCTCCTTAAATTCCCACCTTTTTGCAGTTTCATCAGTTTTAATCTACAGTTTATAACCAATAGATTGTGGTCAGAGTACACATCTGCCCCTGGAAATGTTTTACAATTAAAAACCTGGTTCCTGAATCTCTGTCTTCCCATTATATAATCTATCTGAAACGCGTCAGTATCTCCAGTCTTCTTCCACGCCTACAACCTTCTTTTATGATTCTTGAACCACGTTTTAGCTATAATTAAGTTATGCTCTGTGCAGAATTCTACCAGGCGACTTCCTCTTACTTTTCTTACCCCCAATCCATATTCACCTACTACTTTTTCGTCTCATCCTTTTGCTACTGTCGAATTCCAGTCACCCATGACTATTAAATTTTCGTCTCCCTTCACTATCTGAATAATTTCTTTTATCTTATCGTACATTTCTTCAATTTCTTCATCATCCGCAGACCTAGTAGGCAAATAAACTTGTACTACTGTCGTAGGAGTGGGCTTCTTGTCTCTTTTGGCCACAATAATGTGTTCACTATGTTGTTTGTAGTAGCTTACCCGAACTCCTATTTTTAAATTCATTATTAAACCTACTCCTGTATTACCCCTATTTGATTTTGTATTTATAATTCTGTATTCACCTGACCAAAATTCTTGTTCCTCCTGCCACCGAACTTCGCTAATTCCCACTATATCTAACTTTAACCTACCCATTTCCCTTTTTTAATTTTCTCATCTACCTGCCCGATTAAGGGATCTGACATTCCACGCTCCGATCCGTAGAACGGCAGTTTTCTTTCTCTTGATAACAACCTCCTCCTGAGTAGTCCCCGCTCGGAGATCCGGATGGGGGACTATTTTACCTCCGCAATATTTTATCCAAGAGGATGCCATCATCATTTAACCATACAGTAAAGCTGCATGCCCTCGGGAAAAATACTATGTACAAATTATCGAGTTAATAATTACTTTAAAACAAATAAAACTGTATTTACGTGACATAATATGATTAGGGAGTCTCTTATTCGCTGGAGTCGTAAAATATAGGTATTAAGCTTTTCATCACTAATGCGCTTTTGCCTATGATAGCTAAAGTCTGTTAAAATTTTCCACAAATTGTTAGTTTCAGTGCAAAATCAGTATGCAGTGTCAGACACAACATACAAAACCTCTATACAGCTTCCTCATTCAACCCAAAATGATCAGTATGTGTTGAGAGAAAAGAATGTTGTTCTGAGAAAATGTATATGACATTACAGTTTATGGTCGTTACACAGAAGTGGAGGTATTACAGTGGAGAATTTATTTTCTTTTCTGAGTCATTAGTTCTGAGGCTTATTTCATGCAGCCAGCCACCAATTCCCTTCCTAAGCCTAACATTTCATCTCAGAGCAGCAATTAGAACCTACATCCTCAATTATTTGCTGAATGTATACAAAGCTCTGTCATCCACTACAGTTTCTAACCTGTACAGCTGCCTTTCGAACTATGGAGGTTATTCCCTGATGAACATATGTACTATTATACCACCTCTTCTGCTTGTCGGTGTTAACAGTATATTCTTTTCCTCGCCAATTTTTTGGAGAATTTCCTCGTTCCTTCCTCATTATTCCATCTAATTTTCAATATTATTCTGTCCCACCATATCTCAAGTGCTTCTGTTCTCTTCTACTCCGAGTTTTCCATAGTCCATATTGCCGTACAGTACAACGTTGAGTTCCAAAGTCATTCTCAGAAATTGAAATTAAGGCCTCTGCTGGAAACTAGTAGACTCCTCTCTGCAAGAAATACCTTTTTCCAATGGAAGTTCGCTTTTAATGTCGTCTTTGCTCCAGCTATCATGGGTTATTTTTCTGCCTAAGCAACAGGACTCCTTAACTTCACGACCCACATTCTGATGTCAAGTTTCTTGCTGTTTCCATTTCTGCTACTTCGCATTATCTTCGTCTGTCTTCGATTTTCTCTCAGTCCATATTCTGCACCGGTACACATTAGATGGTTTATACCATTCAATAGGTCCTAAAATTCATCTTTAGTTTGACTGACGACAGCCATGTCGTCAGCAGATCTTATGATTGATATCCTTTCATCTTGAATTCTAACCCCATTCTTGAATCTTCCTTTTATTTTCATCATTGCTTCTTTCATGTACAGACTGAACAGTAGGGGCGAAAGAATGCATCTATGCCTTACACCCTTTTTAATCCGATCACTTCGTTCAGGATCTTCCAGTGTTACTTTTCCTTATTAGTTGTTGTAGATAGTATGCTCTATCTGTCTTTCCAACATTTGTCTCATATTTTACCAACATTTCAACAGTTATCATTGGTCTGTGTAAAGAAGCCCCTGTGTGAAAATAGTGTTGACTTTTTAAGAGGTGTGACATATTCTGGCGCGGAAGAACAGAAATGTGTGTTATGAGACAGACTCGCATTGTGTTATGAGACAGACGTGTGTTTTATAATTGCTACTCAAGTTAAAGTGTTGTGCAACGATAGCGCCCGTCTTGAAAATTTAATGTTTGAGAAATGCATGTCGAGTCAGTAGCTAAAATAAATGATGAAGATGATTGAAATTAACGGTCTTTCCTAAATACGTTGCAACTAACATCGTAAAAGCATTATGCAAATTTCCGCAAAGCTGCAAGTATGAACCCGGAGATACTAACTACGCATTTTAGCCATGTGCGATATCATGAAGACCAAAGCTAAATATATTGCACTCCTTCATTTATGTTAGCGTAAACTGAGTTTTATGTGCTAAAAAAATCTCATCAGAGGGAATTTATTTACTTTTCCTCAATACAATATCGTTCATCCATGTAGATAGGAACTGATGAAGAAGTAATTGAATATCATCAGCAATCTTTTCTGTTGAGAAAAAATTATTAGAAATTACAAAATTTTAACAGGACTCAAAAAATCAGAAATTCATTCGTGTTTCTTTCTAAGCGCTAAGAATACTTACACACCATCCAAAGAAGTTAGAGCATTTCAAACTTTACTAGCATTTTTACGGAGAAATTGATACTCTAAAACTATTGTCTGAGACACTTTTCATCTGGAGAAGTGGCTTCAGAGCTACAGGTGCTGGAACATAAGCGTAATTCACTTTCCCGCCAAACCGGTAAAAATAACCTATGTTTGATGACCGACTGTTGTTAAACCGCAGGAACAATTTAACTTCTAAGTAAGTCATTGCACACGAAATTTTACGCTCTCTCATTCGGGTGTTTCGGAAACCTTCCGTACGATGTGTCGTTTTCGAGTTATAACTCAAAAACTCAAAAAGTCCTAAAATTTTTGGTTTTTCGGCCCTCAAAATCTTAACACAAGTCAGAAATCGTCCCAAACTAATTTAACTCTTCTTTGGGATGTCGAATATGGATTAAAGTTGTTTCCAGCCTACAGTAATTGTAGTAAAAAATTATCCTGTTAAAATTTTCGTTTATTCCTATGTAGGACAGCTGCAAAATGAATAATACATTGTAACACAAACACCCTGATCGACTTGATGTTGCTTTTCTGATTCAGTTATACCTATAATCTATATTCAGACCTTCATTTGAGGTTGCAATCATGCACCTTTCACTCTTTTGATGGTGACGACTCCAGCGTTATCTTGCACTTTTCACGTCCTGAACTGTTTCCGAATTTTCTGAATTTTCTAACATTTTAATAATGATGTTCCAACAAGAGCGTACTACATCGGCTACTTATATTGTAGTAAAACAACGGCTGAACGTGAAAGAGAAAGAAGAGGGACAGTACGCATTGTTGTCCACCAACGCTTGGAAAAGACGTGGTTTATCTTGTAGGATGTTGTGTGATTCCCTGACAGTAAGCACAAGCGAGAGTGAAGGCTGTTAAATTCAACGTTTATATTTTAAGTTCTAAGTTTCAATCATGCAATATAAAAGAAGGTTTAGCTGAGTACCGTCGAATCTTGAGAAATATAGGTATCGACTTCTTTGAAAATTTTCTGTATGAATCTTAAATGACTACTTCCCAAGGTAAAAAAAAAAGTCCATAAATTTTCCAGTGAACTACAAGGGATCGGTACCTTAGAGACACAATATTTCCACAAATACACTTCTGGCTTTCAAGTGTATAAAACTCTCCTTTCATCGGCGACTCACAACATCAGTGGCATCATGCGAAATCACACCCGAGGCCACGACTCAAATCTACGCACTTTTGGCAGTGGACATTTACGAGGCAAATTATGTGACGCAATGCTTCACAGGTTAATCGGAAACGTTTATTCGCTGAATTGGGTTATTTCTCTGTACTGCTACAATCTGAGTAAAGTTCAAATGTTTCAAATGGCTCTGAACACTATGACCGAGCGAGGTGGCGCAGTGGTTAGCACACTGGACTCGCATTCGGGAGGACGACGGTTCAATCCCGTCTCCGGCCATCCTGATTTAGGTTTTCCGTGATTTCCCTAAATCGCTTCAGGCAAATGCCGGGATGGTTCCTTTGAAAGGGCACGGCCGATTTCCTTCCCCATCCTTCCCTCACCCGAGCTTGCGCTCCGTCTCTAATGGCCTCGTTGTCGATGGGACGTTAAACACTAATCTCCTCCTCCTCCTGAACACTATGGGCCGTAACATCTGAGGTCATCAGTCCCCTAGAACTTAGAACTACTGAAACCTAACTAACCTAAGCACATCACACACATCCATGCCCGAGGAAGGATTCGAACCTGCGACCGTAGCGGTCGCGCGGTTCCAGACTGAAGCGCCTAGAACCGCTCGGCCACACCGGCCGGAAATCTGAGTAAGGGTCGCCAGCCCAGCATTGATCAATGAGACAGCGTTAAGTTTCTTTCCATTCCAATCTCAATAGTTAAAAGAGGCGAAGGAACCTACTTTCGAAAGGTACCGAGACCCGAACGCTGGATTGTAATAGAGGGATTAGACAAAAAAATTGAAGTACCGCGAGAAACGTATGTTTTAACATAAAAAGATTGACCACGAATCTGTACAATGTCCTCAAAACGTTCCAAATGCCAGTCGTGATCAGACTAATGTTCTGTGTAGTTGTGAGTGAATTTTATCGGAACTCAGTGCATTCGAACGCGACAAACGGTTGGTTCTCGCATGGTGGGTGCTTTCGTAACCAAGATAGCCAACGTTTTTGGAGTTTCAAGTGTCACTCGTTTATAACTTCATCCACCAAATCAAAACGCGGGGGAGATTGTGTTCTGGGTCATCGTAACGGACGGTCCTTACAGAGTACTGTGTTGAAAGATAATAGGGCGACAGTTGCAAAACACGCTACACAGCTGAGTATCTCATTTACGAACCTTGTCAACACCAAAACAATGCGAGTTGTACTCCATAAGGCGGGAATCGCAGGGAGACCTGCAATTCCAAAACCACTAATCAGTGACGCAAATGACCGCAACCAGAAAATGTGCTGCAGAAGACATAAAATCTGGATAATGGAGCAACGAAAGAAAGTGATTTGGTCGGATAAGTGTTATTTCACTGTTTGGAGCTTCTGGCCGAGATAATTTCAACAGTGATGACATAATGATGAAGGTCAATAAAATTTACCTCTTTCGGGTAGAAGAATTCATGGTGCTCTTTTCTCATTTTCGGACTCTGTATTTAACGATAAGGCGCTTCAGCCTATCAGAGTCAGTCGTAATATTTAGGAATTTGCATTGAACTTCTACTGCTCCTGCTAACAGAGGATAATATCGGCCAATGTGGTGAATTACAAACCTGTAAGCCAGCCATGTAGGCTCCACCCACAACCGATTTAGGAGGACTGGAGAAATATTTACTCCTAACTTTCAGTCTGGAGAACTGGTCTGGTGGACATAACAGCTACCAGAAGAGCTCATAACAGGAAATGATGTGCTATTGTACACTGGTGGAAATGTAAGTGTATAAGCCTCTACAACCAGTGTCACTTTGCATGCAATCGGTTTTGCCTGACTTTGTCTGACTTTATTACTAAAAACAACTATTAATTCAGAATTTTCGATCGTCTTCACAATGGTCATTTCCAACGTGACACTGCGGTCCTGTGTTTAACGGCAACCGACGCATACATAGTGAGATATCCGCCAGAACTACACTTATTTTCTACGGTAATTTCTTATAGTCCTCTCCATTGGGGTACCTCGCCTTCAGTGCATCCGAATGTATTAATTGAAGCCACATATAGACTATCTGCCAAAATTGGTGACTCGCTGATTCGTAGTCGACTGTGCCAATGCTGTAGCGAGATATCGTTCGGAGAAGCAATTTTTGATCAAACCAATTCAGTCGCTGCAGCTTCCTAACGATAAATTTAAGTGAATGGTGCCTGAAACTTCCTGGCAGATTAAAACTCTGTGTCGGACCGACACTCGAACTCGGGACCTGTGCCTTTCACGGGCAAGTGCTCTACCATCTGAGCTACCCAAGCACGACTCACGCCCCGTGCTCACACCTTTATTTCCTCCAGTACCTCGTCTCCTACTTTCCAAACTTCACGGAAGCTCTCAAGCCTGGTGCCTGTTTCAATCTCGTTTCATGTTACAACCGTAGCAGATCAGTTTTCCGCTATTTTTATTAAATTTCTGTCTTGTACTTGAAGGAAGAATTCGTAGGTAGCAGTCCATTTTATTTTGTTTATCATATCAGTGCCGGTTTTCCTTTTAAGTATTACCCATCATTAATAAGCTCTGTAATATGTGATGTGAGGGTTCATCTGTACCACTGTCAATCGCAGTAGTTTGATTTTTTCTGTTGTAGGGCCTTGGGAATTTTTCATAGGGTACTGTTCAAACATACCTTTGTCGCCTGTTGTTGTCTCGAGCAACCGACATCATGGCTATTTAGTGTCTTGCGATTGGCCGAGAAACCGCTGTATGACACGTCCTGTCAGATAAAAACTGTGCACCGGACAGAGGCCCGCTGTATACTGTGTGTACCATCGTGTAAATTTTCCTCTCAATTTCTACTCTAGTCCGCTAAGCTGTTATGGTGCAGAAGAAAGTTCACCCATCTCCTTTACTTCCCTTCGATTGGACAAGTATATGGCAGCTTTTTTTTGCGATTGATCTGCTACTGCCTCACCCTGTAAATCTGGAGCAGGACGTTCGTATTCACTAATTGACACCCAAGAGTTGTCCACCACACTGGCTGTGTAAAGCAACGCCCTACTGCAAGAGCTCGATAACCTGGTGGCCAGCGTTGAGACGCTGAATTGTTGTCAGCCGTGATCGCACACCGTCTTAAACACCACATTCCGCCTTTTGCATCGTCCAGGGGGTAATCATAAATGGCTGTGACATCAGTGTAATTATTGTCTTTGAATGAAGGTGCCATTTATGTTCGGCTGATGGAGTATTTCTTTCCGTTACCTTTTGCAGTAAACAATAGCAGTTCTTTCTTTGCACTGTCCATATGTCAAAGAGTTGTATTACTTGGAAGTAGCACATCATGGGTAAGTTACTGTCATTCTTAAGTTTTATACACCAGCGGGATTGTTAGTTCTACGACTAACTGAATAGAAATCTGATACTCGAATGAAGTTTCAGTCAGTATCACCGTACGTGTATTAGACTACGCCAGTAACTTCTTATATGTGCCAATAGGTTAGGTCACACAATTTTTATTGTGCGTGGTGCAACTGTATTCTCGGATGCGAAATCATATTACAAAGATAGTAGTAGCTTTTACTTAAGGTTAAGGATCTCAAAGAAGTAGTCGAGGAATTATGTAGAAAGCATTTAGGAGCAAGGTCAGAATTGATCTCGTCTGAAGTGAGGCAGTGGAGAACCAATGTTCACATTTTGGATGGCCTTTTAAGAACTTCGGAGAAAAACAAGGGAGCTCCCACTATATTTTTGGACCTGTAGTAGCGGTCCGCTGTGGACGAACGGTTCTAGGCGTCCCAGTCCGGAACCAATCGGCTGCTACGGTCGCAGGTTCGAATCCTGCCCCGGGCATGGATGTATGTGATGTCCTTAGGTTAGTTAGGTTTAAGTAGTTCTACGTCTAGGGGACAGATGACCTCAGATGTTAGGTCCCATAGTGCATAGAACCATTTAAACCATTTTTGGACCTGTAGTAGGCATTATACACGGTCCTAAGAGCGAGTTAAGAAGCCCATAGAGCAAAGTGGAGCCAATAAGGCCTTAAACTAAGCCATCTGTTGAAACTGCACGAGCTTCGTGAGGACAGGACATTAAAGATCTGCAGTAGTCAATTTTACCTCTCGGGCTGAGGCTCCAGTACCTGAGTTTTGTAATATACCTTGAGGCCCGTAACAGCAAAATTAAAAATCTCAGCAATAGAAATTATCAAATATACCCCTTCTCATTGACCATTATAGCACTTGTAGATCGCTCTGAAATAGTATTCTCTTGTGACCAAAATATACGGTGCAATATTAGTGCCTGAATGGAAGAGTTTCAGAAGGAAGAAAAGGAGGTAAAAATTCTGTTTCCAAACAAAAGAGATGAAAGGCGTAACATGTAAGGTTTGTAGTTTATTTTGTAGTATTCGATGAAATTGACTGAGCTTTATATTTCCATTCGATATGTCCTATTTCACATGTATATAATGAAAATTTTTCGAACCATTTTTCAGTACTCGATATGTTACATTAAGAGGTTTAGAGTACGAGGACTTTCGTTGTCAGTAGCATTGTCATTGTAATTGGCATTTTAAGCTAAGTTTGTTAGAGAGCAGGGTATTGCTTATGCTACTGAGTGGATATAAATGGCTAGCAGAGCACAGTGATCAATGTACCCAGGTGGATAAATTGTGAGTTATGAGTTGGTAAGGATTAATTGCTCAAGTGATGAGTACGAGATAAAGTTGTTGCTGCATTGCTTGCTTGCGCGTAATTGTGATGTGTTTATAAATGGTAAGCTTTAGTGGAGATTTTGATGCATTGTTCCGACGAGAGTAAGTTAAAAACTCGTTTCACATAACTTGCACTCAGAGATTATAGATTTTACCACTTCTTTACCATTTTCAGAAACTAAATACTTGGCAGTGTACAATTCGTTATAAGATATAATTTTTTGTTATGATGATTGTTCTATTTCGACAATTTTCGCAATATAGTTTTTTAAAGGTGAGTTACTTTCAGTCTTCTAGCAAGCTCAAATTCCATAATTTTCTCCTCTCTAAACGATTTCATATTTTATGATTATATGTGTCACCGCATTGAACTCTGAAGAACTAAGACATGATCTCTTTAGAACAGCTTTACGTCCTTGCATTGCACTAGTGCAAGGCTTTTCTCTTACTTAGCTTGCTTGCTGCTGCACTGCATGTTTCATGTTCACCCCTTCGAGCATCACGAAGTTCCCATTGCTGTCGGTTGCCCATGAAAATTTCTTAGAACCAGTTACATTACGGCTAAGACAATATGGTTATTTACAGTTAGCTTTGGTTTTCAAAATTCATCATCAGAGTCAGTTCAGCTTAAGTTTATTTCAGATTCCATTTCATATCTAGGCAGTTATTCTCACAGTACACTCTTACAGTTTCTTATGTATTTATTCCGAGTTCGGAATTTTGTTGAGTGAGATTGTGTGTGGCAGTTGTTTGTACATTTTTGTAGAAACGACTAGGTTATTTTTTCTTTCAAAATTCGGTTCGTTATTTTATACAACGTTTTCATTTTTTTGGCTTGTGCCTTATCACGTATTATGACGTCATCCATTGTAGTACTCCTCGCTGTACAGCACAGTCCAGTTTATTTAGTTTACGGCTTTGGTTTTCGAATTACTTTGTCAATTACAAATATAGTTATAGTTATACAGTTCGAGCGAATTTTGGCGACTCATTTTTTCGTATATCGTCTCGGTAATTACACCACTTGCATTGTTGAGGATTACAAGGCACAGACACATGAATGTAAAGAATTGCATCCACATTATTCCAATTTCAGTTTACGAAATTAAACACAGAAAAATTACACTAGAAAAGTTACAATTATCAAAGTTTTGGGGATTTCTGCAGTATATGTTAGTGTATTTTGCTTCTTGCGCTCAACGAAAGAAAAAATGAAGAAAAACATTAGAGATAGCGCCTTATTCCTGACATACGTGTTAATGGTTCCGACTTTGTACTCAGAGCTACAGCATATGATGGACAGACAATTTCATTGTTGCAAATCCTTGTGTACCTAAATAAATGTTTTTGCTTTGTTGAACGCTTCCTATCGGCTTCAGAATTGGTGGCTTCGTGCAGTATACGCGGATTAATGAATCCATATTCCTGAGTGCTTGTTGACAGATGTTCACTACGAGTATAGCTTGTACACAAACGCGACTGTATTTGAACAGCTTTTGTTTTAACTAGTGAACACTTGCACTGTGGAAGTAGTATACAAACTTCGCACATAATGAATGGTTTCATTTCGGTAGACTTGTTACTTACTTAATTCGTATTATAACTACTGAACTGCATTTTTAATCCAGTTCCGCTATCTTTCCCCACTGTTCACATAGAATTTGAAGAGTGTCACCAGAAGAATCCGTATTTGGAAATAAATCAACGTGGAAGTAACTAATTAACGTTTCTAACGGGATTATCTCATGATTCATTCGTTTAGTACGCATGTAGTAGGTTTTAGAGTCTAACGGTGTCTGAACTTCGAAGTTTTTGCGAGTGGGTTTGGTATGATTCTACCGTTGCGTTTTACAGCAGCAGACACGAGTCTGTGTGATTGTAGGAAAAATACCTTTTGCATTAGGAAGAGGTAAGAAGGGAGAGCATAAGGGAACAATTGAAAGGAATGGGGGAAAGAAATACAGTAGAAGAAGAATGGGTAGCTCTGAGGGATGAAGTAGTGAAGGCAGCAGACGATCAAGTAGGTAAAAAGAAGAGGGTTAGTAGAAATCCTTGGGTAACAGAAGAAATATTGAATTTAACTGATGAAAGGAGAAAACATAAAAATGCAGTAAATGAAGCAGGCAAAAAGGAATACAAACGTCTCAAAAATGATATCGACAGGAAGTGCAAAATGGCTAAGCAGGGATGGCTAGAGGACAAATGTAAGGATGTAGAGGCTTATCTCACTAGGGGTAAGATAGATACTGCCTACAGGAAAATTAAAGAGACCTTTGGAGACAAGAGAGCCTCATGTATGAACATCAAGAGCTCAGATGGAAACCCAGTTCTAAGCAAAGTAGGGAAAGCAGAAAGGTGGAAGGAGTATATAGAGGGTCTATACAAGGGCGATGCACTTGAGGACAATATTATGGAAATGGAAGAGGATGTAGATGAAGATGAAATAGGAGATACGATACTGCGTGAAGAGTTTGACAGAGCACTGAAGGACCTGAGTCGAAACAAGGCCCCTGGAGTAGACAACATTCCATTGGAACTACTGACGGCCTTGGGAGAGCCAGTCCTGACAAAACTCTACCATCTGGTGAGCAAGATGTATGAAACAGGCGAAATACCCTCAGACTTCAAGAAGAATATAATAATGCCAATCCCAAAGAAAGCAGGTGTTGACAGTTGTGAAAATTACCGAACAATCAGTTTAATAAGTCACAGCTGCAAAGTACTAACACGAATTCTTTACAAACGAATGGAAAAACTAGTAGAAGCTGACCTCGGGGAAAATCAGTTTGGATTCCGTAGAAATACTATAACACGTGAGGCAATACTGACCTTACGACTTATCTTAGAAGAAAGATTAAGGAAAGGCAAACCTACGTTTCTAGCATTTGTAGACTTAGAGAAATCTTTTCACAATGTTGACTGGAATACTCTCTTTCAAATTCCAAAGGTGGCAGGGGTAAAATACAGGGAGCGAAAGACTATTTACAACTTGTACAGAAACCAGATGGCAGTTATGAGAGTTGAGGGACATCAAAGGGAAGCAGTGGTTGGGAAGGGAGTAAGACAGGGTTGTAGCCTCTCCCCGATATTATTCAATCTCTATATTGAGCAAGCAGTAATGGAAACAAAAGAAAAATTTGGAGTAGGTATTAAAATCCATGGAGAAGAAATAAAAACTTTGAGGTTCGCCGATGACTTTGTAATTCTGTCAGAGACAGCAAAGGACTTTGAAGAGTAGTTGAACGGAATGGATGGTGTCTTGAAGGGAGGATATAAGATGAACATCAACAAAAGCAAAACGAGGATAATGGAATGTAGTCGATTTAAGTTGGCTGATGCTGAGGGTATTAGATTAGGAAATGAGACACTTAAAGTAGTAAAGGAGTTTTGCTATTTGGGGAGCAAAATAACTGATGATGGACGAAGTAGAGAGGATATAAAATATAGACTGGCAATGGCAAAGAAAGCGTTTCTGAAGAAGAGAAATTTGTTAACATCGAGTATAGATTTAAGTGTCAGAAAGTTATTTCTGAAAGTATTTGTATGGAGTGTAGCCATGTATGGAAGTGAAACATGGACGGAAAATAGTTTGGACAAGAAGAGAATAGAAGCTATTGAAATGTGGTGCAACAGAAGAATGCTGAAGATTAGATGGGTAGATCACATAACTAATGAGGAAGTATTGAATAGGATTGGGGAGAAGAGAAGTTTGTGGCACAACTTGACCAGAAGAAGGGATCGGTTGATAGGACATGTTCTGAGGCATCAAGGGATCACCAATTTAGTATTGGAGGGCAGCGTGGAGGGTAAAAATCATAGGGGGAGACCAAGAGATGAATACACTAAGCAGATTCAGAAGTATGTAGGTTGCAGTAGGTACTGGGAGATGAAGAAGCTTGCACAGGATAGAGTAGCATGGAGAGCTGCATCAAACCAGTCTCAGGACTGAAGACCACAACAACAACAAGAGAGATGAGAATGTAAGATCTCGTCGTCGACAAGGCCCATAGAGATGGAGAGAAAGTCAATGCTTCACCTTCACAAATTAGGTGACGTCTCCAACGAACCTGCTACCGCCTTCATTCCAGAATGTCGAATAGGGAGCGTCTGGGGTGTAGAATAACGGGTTCTCAACACACAACTTACTTGACCTGGATCCAAACTGGAGATCTAATTGCGTTACTACAAATTGGAGCTGGGGTTGGCTGCCACTCGAAATAGAGGCGGATGCTGCTCGGAAACGCCAAGCCGGGTGGAGGTGCACTCGGCGCGCGCGCGCGGGGGCCTAACTGCGTTACCCTGATTGCTGGCGCTGCTCAAGGAGGGACACGCCGGCTGAGGCTGGCGAACGCGTACTTATGCGATGCTTCCTGGGCAGAGGGCGGCGAGGCGCCAGCGGTGCATGAGGCTCCACTGCCAGCGGCAGCGTGACAGTGTGCGGACGTCTCCATGGTCTCCCCTCGTACTTCCCCAGTCTAGACTCTCGCCACTCTATTCTCTCCCACCATTTTTTAGGATTTAAGATTTCGGTCGGTAAACACGGAATTCTTATTGCATGACTTTCGTGTTCATCTGTCTGTCCCTCTTTTAAGATTCACTTTTCTTCATAAAGGATAGACATATCAATTTGAAAATTATGTCAAATACTAAGGTCTACAGTCTACTGGTTATGTCAAAACTTTAAGCTTCTACGTCAATTAAGTTCAAAAGTACGGTCGTTTATATTATATACTCGTATTTTGATACTCTCAAACTCTCTAATCAAAACCAGGAGGGTACTTTTGTTGATGTAAAATCATTAAATTGGACAACAATCAAGGTTTCACAGTGAAGTAAAGGAAAACCTCCAAAATTGTTAATTTGTAATTATATCACTTAAAAAGGAATTTTTTGTCTGTTTGCTTTCCATCTGTCTCTGTCTCAGTCTGAGAAGAACCTTTTGCTTATGTACTAGGAGAGCTGTCTAGTTGATATTTATGTCAAACGCTAAGAACTAGAAAAAAAGGCTTGAGCACTATGGGACTTAACATCTGAAGTCATCAGTCCCCTAGAACTTAGAACTACTTAAACCTAACTAACCTACGGACATCACACACATCCATTCCCGAGGCAAGATTCGAACCTGCGACCGTAGCAGCAGCGCGGTTCCAGACTCAAGCGTCTAGAAACGCTCGGCCACTCCGGCCGGCTAAGAACTACGGTCCTTCTCCTTATTAAGGGGAGAGGTATCAAGTTAAGTTAAATTCTAAGGTCAACAACCTCCCAGCAAAGTAAAAATTAAGCTTTTAAGTTAATGTAATCAAAAGATCCATTTATTTTACTTGTTTTGATACTGATAAAAGCCTATACAAGAATTATTTACTTAAGCAGTTAAGTCTGTAGAGAAGACTCAGAGTGTGAATCCTAGTTGTGCTTGGCCAGTTTCTTTACCAGCGCTATGGCTTGAGTTTATGCCTACAGATGTGCATGTGTAAATGTGTCTGGATATGTATGCATGCACATATGTGTATGTATGTTTTCATATACACATATTTATGTACATGTGCATGTTTATTAATGTGCATGCTTGTCTGTGAACGGCATGTATGTGTCTGTCTACCTATGCATAAGATTGCATGTGTATCAGTGTATGTGTGTACATGTACATGTGTGTGTGTGTGTGTGTGTGTGTGTGTGTGTGTGTGTGTGTGTGTGTGTGCATGTGTGTGTGTACATTTGCTTGTGTTCCTGTGTAAATGAGCAACTATGATGACAGGTCGTAAATATCGCACACTTTGCAGACTCAACATCTGAACTTGGTTTCTGTACTGAACGAAGTTTATTTTGGTTTTCATAGGATAAAGGGAACGAGGATACAGGTCTAGCATTGCTATTAGGTTTGAAACACAGAGTGTACAACACTCAGGATAACTTTGTGGCTTTTGTTTCATTTAGGTCTTTCCACTGAACTGAGTGTTCACGAGCTTTTGAACCCTGCCTCCTGTAGTCTGCAGCGCTGTTTACCGTTATAGTTGAGGCGAGCCCAGCAGGCAGTTTTCCTGGAGCGACAGACAACCGTTGCCAAGTCGACCAGTTTCTGTTGTACAACAGACGAGTGTGGAAGGGGTGGTCAACCGAGATCACCTGCCACACTGCAATGTAATATGAGAGTAACAGCGGCCTCAGGTGTGGTATATGTAAGTCAGGGTGATTGGATTTGCTAGTGTTGTTCGAAGTAGGACAATGAACTTCTGGATATAGTACAATGATGCCAAGGGTGCTCAAGTACCTAGCAGTCCGTTTATTGTTGCGGACTGCTGTGAATTATGTCCACCAGGTAATGACAGCTTCCTTATTTAGATTGCCTCTGCACTGAAAAGATTACTAACTCACGCTCACGAAGAGGAGGCCAGTGTGTATCAATATGCATCCTGGACAACGATGAAGTCTTGGAAATTTGAAATTCTGTTGCTTCCTCAATTAAGTGGGTTTGGTGTTTCGGATGTATACTTATACAGACAGACTTTCTGCAAGCTGAGTCAATTTGTGGAGTACATGCACTGTCCGTTGTTGACTGCACCACTGAATTACAGAGATTAGAATCAGATTTCCGAAGTATTGTTGCGGAGGCTGAGTGTTTGTTTGAAATGCGTTGATGAAGAGTTGTCTTTCCTGTTGTTGAAGAGATATTGATGAAGAGGTGTTGATAAAGAGGTGGCTCTTAATTCAAAAAGCATCAACGAAGTACATATAGTCTCACCATCATTGGCTAAACACTGATTTGGTCAGGTGACACACTGTCTTGCTTTGGATAGGCTCGCTGGGGAAGATTTTGTTCCATGCATCTTGGTTTGTAGTCTCGAACTGAATTAGCTGATTTCACCATTGATAAGAATTTTTAGTAGAGTTTTACATACCTGTAGGTAGAACAGGCGACTAATTGGTCCACTGGGGTCATTCAGTCCTTTGCAAAAATCTTGTTTCTCTGAGCAGAAAGGTTATCATACACACTCGCCGCGTTTCTAAAATGTGACCTGTGTTGTGTCATTGCACACGATGTTTGTATATTCCAATTAGTGCTTGTATGTTTATTCACATATTCCACAAGTAACTCGTAAAGATTGTGTTTCATGTCAGATTTTGTAAACTTTGTTTGAATTACAATACAATTTTCCTATCCTTGAGCCACGCCGCCACTAGTAACTTCTAAGGTCATACGGACGTCGTAGGAACCTCTTACAAGCAGATTTCGTTGTGACAACGGTGAGGGTACGTTTAGACAACGTTATCTACTATCTCACTAATTGATTACATGCGTGGTGTAACATTATTAGTGTTACAGAGCATAAGTTTCTATTGCAATGCAGTTTTGTAAACCTTATTGCTATATACTGTTACATTTCCTGTATTTTGACCCCCAGGCTGATTTGATAATGAACGTCCAACACCAGTCATCAATAAATAAATGTCCTTCTTGTTCAACTTAAGATGGCTTCAACGACGGGTGTTGTGAGGAAGATAAAATATTAACAGTGAAAAATGTCGTTCGAAAGCTTTTTGAGACGAGAGAACATAACGGTAATGCCTTTTTTCTAACAGGAAAAAATGAAGTCGATCCAGAAATACGCAATTAACACGTGATTGAAAATTTCATACAGTACATCAATCTGACATAACGACACTAAGATCACAGAATTACCATTTTGTGCATTATATTTTACGAAGTACTTGAACTAAAATCATCACATTTAAATGAAAACACATTCGGTTCACAATACATGCATGGTGCCTCTCCAAAACTTCGTCCGTGTTAGTGTAGTAAGAGAGCTTCAATCTTACACACCTGCCTCCACAGGGTGCAGTTTAGATTGGTCGGTTTGATCGGTCAATGACAGATAATGTAATTCTTCAGATTTTTCCACGATTTGTTGACATCTTGAGGTGAATTTTGCCAGATATCAGCGTCTTTCTTACATGATACTTCGAGAACTTGACTCTTTATCTTCATCAGGTGTTACTTCAGACTGCTTGTCCAGTGTAACAGGTACAGTATTTATACCTGCGCTCTTCCCCTTCCATCTTCAACCCCAGGTGGTTCGGTCTGCAGCGTCCTTAACAGATACTTATTCAGCCCAGAGCGCCTGTCAGTGGGCGGACGTTCCGCTTTCTGTCCCGTGCGGTTCCGCGTCTTCTCTCTGCGATCCGTTCCTGTTAGAAACTTTGTTAGGCATTACCTCTTCGGTCTGGTGCACCAGGCCAAGCGCTGGTGTTTCGGCTTCGGACCCATGTACTCGTTCCCGTCCTGCATTGCATGCATTCTGCTGCTAGACTAGCTGCGGGTGGCTTTGTTGCTGCCGTCGATCGTCTCGCTCTCGTAACACATCCGAACATGGTTGGACGTGGAATGGGAGGCAAGGTAGCTGCCGTGGTTGAGACTCAGATGAAGGATATCAGGAACGACCTCCGCGGCAAGAAGAAGACAAAGAAGATAGCACAGCAGTGCTGCAAGTGCCAGAAGATGCGACATGTAGCCAAGCCCTGCAGGGGGACAGTTGTTTGTTTGAAATGCGTGATACTTGCCACTGTGACAAATCGAGAAGTGTTGCTGGCACATGCGTGAACTGCGGCGGCGCTCACGCTGCAGACTCTCGTAGCTGCTGCCACTAAAAGGACAGGAAGACGCAGAAGACGGCCGTCACACATGATGAGACGGTTCAAGACGACATGGCGACAGCGCGGTCCCCTATTCAAGAGAGGAAAGCTGGTCACACCTCAACGAAAATCATCTATGTGTGGCACGCCACGTACCGCCACAGATGACGCAATGGCCGCCCTCAAAGCCGCACTGCAACTGCGGGAAGATCTGAGGTTTGCTAAGAAGGAAATGGCACTCCCAGCCATTCCCTCTGCGATGGGGCAAAGGACGCCAACCCCCCACCCCTCCCCCGCCTCCCCGCCCCTACAGAAATGGGGGAGGGCCGATGTGGTGAGCATGGAATTATAAACCCCTGCTCATCCTCCCGGAAGTCGACTAGCAGCAGACACAAGAAGAAGAAGACGAAGAGATGCCTACCGCGGTAGCCCCACAGGAAGAGGCTGCGATGACAGAAGACGTTTGCTTGCTACTCCCAGAGGAGCGTAGCGTGCAGACGATGCTCAAAACGATCTCTAAGTCAACTGGAATAGATACCCATCTGCACCTTAATAATAGCCTTCTTCCCAACCCTTCCTCAATTTCCTAAGCCTTCCCAGCCTTACAAGCAATTTGACTTCGGTGGCTCCCAGGGATCCCTCTACGGTCTCATCCCCAAGAGGGAACAGACGTTTGTCATTTCACACGATGTATTTGCCCCTTATGATTGGTGGCACATACTCAGTGTCGCAGACGACTGGATAGAAGAAGAGATCCAGTCACCGCAAGCTTGCTACCAAATATGTTCTTCTCCGTTTCAGTTGACTCCAGGATAATTCTTTAACTTAGGTACCATCAACACCAACCTAAGAGGAAAAGAAGGATCTGAAGTTATCTGCACAAACTCCTACACATACCGGACCTAGGAGATGGCCATTATTTAGGCAACGGCAATGAAAACGCCACCGCACTGGCTTTCTGTGTTCCGTCCAGGGCGGTTTTAGATGTTCCTTTGAGGTCCGCTCCCGCCAGAAGGGTCCTTAGACTTTCCATCTTCAGGTTAGTAGGCCTAGTGCACTATAAGGGGCTCGTTTTCCGTGCCCACAGCCTAGGTTCTTCCTTTTGTGGAGTTATGCTTCTGCCCCCCCCCCCCCCCCCCAATTGAGTTCTCATCAACTCCACGGCAGAATCAAAGGGTTTACCTAGTGTCAGGGCTCGTGACATGGTTTATCAACTCAGTAGAGCCTGGAATCCTGCACTGAAATTGCTGAAAACCCAACGTAGACAACGACATAACCCCACAAAAAGAGGAAATGAGGCTGTGGGCATGGGAAACGAACACCAGATAGAGAACCAGGCTCACAGAAGCGAACGTCGGTCGCTGGGCACTTTTAGTGGCAGCAGACCGTAAAGGGAACGCCTGGAATCAAACTGGAGATCGAACCCCAGCCCGCAGACGAGTACATGGAACCGGAGACGAACACCAGTGCTCGGTCTGGGGCACCGAACCAAAGATGGAACGCCTAAGAACGTTCCCAGCGGGAGGGGACGGCAGAGAGAACACGTGGAACACCAGCGGACCGAAAATTGAACGTCAGGTCACAGACATCCGCTCCAGATCGAAGAAAAAAGTGGTTTAAATGGCTCTGAGCACTATGGGACTTAAATTCTGAGGTCATCAGTCCCCTAGAACTTAGAACTACTTAAACCTAATTAACCGAAAGACATCACACACATCCATGCCCGAGGCAGGATTCGAACCTGCGACCGTAGCGGTCACGCGGTTCCAGACTGTAGCGCCTAGAACCGCTCGGCCACCTCGGCCGGCCTAGACCGAAGAGGGATCACTTAAGGACGCTCCTACCAGGAACGGATCTCAGTCGCAACACCTTTAGCCGAGGATGGAAGGAAAGAACGTAGGTATAAATACTGGACACTCGATGAGCAATCTCAAGTAGCACCTGATGCGTCATATTAGATTAGACTAAATTCAGTTTTCATTCCATAGACTCGAAAATGGAATGATTCTCGTGGATGCGGAACGTGTGTGACAGTGTAACATAAGAAATATATAACGTTTCAATAAAATATTCACTTCCCTGACCATTTGAAAGCTGTAGTAAAATGCAACTGCTAAGATTTACAAAATTAATATGACGTTAGAGTGAAACGTGGTTATGCACTTTTAATAAATGTATCGTACACGACTGTTCTGACTAAGTGCTGGCAGAATTGAAACGTAACAGACACTTTTGCTTAAGCTTGTCTAAGTCTTTATGGAAATTGTTCTTATTCCTAGTATTGATATCCTGTATTGAGCTGTTGGTTGAGAGCAGCGTGTGTTATTGGCTACAAATTTCATTAAGGAATAAACATAGTAAGAAGCACTGACTGGAATACCCATTTCCTTGAACAGGTTTCTACGTAATGTTCTTGAATCTACACTACAAATGAGTCTTACTACACGCATTTGCACTCTAAAAATGCTAGCTCGGTGTAACGAGTTACCCCAAAATATGATTTCATGTGGTGTGATAGAAAGAAAATATGCAAAGTATGCAAGTTCTTTTTATATTTATATTTCCTATATCTGACAACATTCGCATTGCATATACAGACGTGGGTATGTGCTACAATAATTGTGTGGAATGCTCTTCCCAAGCGAATTTACTATCGAGAAGTAATCCAAGAAATTTAACTCTGTCGACCTGTTCTGTCTGCATGTCTTCGTACGTTATATACATGCTGGTAGGAAATCTCTTACAATTTCTAAACTACATATAGTGGGTCTTGTTCAGTAACAGTGAATTAGCTTTAAACCACTTGTGAATATCAGTGAAAATTTTATTAGCAGCCATATGTAAATCTTCACTTGACTTTCTGCTTATAGCAATGTTTGTATCATCTGAAAACAAAACGAACTTAGTGTCTGGCAGTGTAACAGACGAGTGGTCATTAATGTACACAAGAAGAAATCAGAGAACTGGGGCCTTGAAGAACATCACATGTAATTAATTCCCAATCATATTAAAACTGCTTGATTGCTTCACAACACCTTTTGTTTCCTATTAGTTGGATAAGACTCGAACTATTTTCCAGCACTGACAGTGAACTATAAAATTTTAATTTACTTAAGAGAGTGCTGTGATTCACACATTCAAAGGCTTTTGACAGGTCTCAGCAACTGCCAGCAAACTCTAGTTTGTTATCTAATGAATGACGTAGTCTTACTGTACGTATAAATGGCCTTTTCTACGTCGGAACCCCTAAGGAACCCAAACTGTGGCTTGGATAATATATTATCTGCGGTCAGATGCTTAAGAAGAAGCTTGACAATAACATTTTCAAATATATTTTGAAAAACAGGCAAAAGTGAAACTCATCGATAGTTTCACGGGTTCTCTTCATTATCTTCTTGCAAAGACACTTAACTTCAGCTTATTTTAACCAGTGTGGAAATGTTCCACTTATTAGAGATAGATAACACAAAAATTTAAGATAGATCTTAGGGCATGTAATCACTCTTTGACCAGCAATTTTGATATACTTTCTTAATCACAAGAATACTTTGATTTTAAGGATTTTATTATGGATGCTACTTCTTTGGGAGAAGCGATTGTCATTTCCCAATTATTGGAGTTATTGGTAAAGACGATCTCAGATATTGCATTGTATTATTTACTTAACATGATAACCCAAAACTCTCAGTAACAGAAACAAAGTACGTACTTAAGAAGTTTGCAACGCAACATGCACTCGTTACTAATATCTCATTTATTTTTAGACCTATGTGTTCCTCTTCCTACTTGACCTCACCTGTCTCTGTCTTCACCACATCCACTATAATTTTATTTTGTTGCCTGACCTAATTATTTTTTTCTCATGATAAGGCTTCTTAGATCTCTGAATTGCTTGCTTCAATATTTTGCAATATTCATGGCAATGCATTGCCAAACTGACATCAGAGCTGTTCCTAGACAGTAAATACAGTTTTCTTTTTTTCTTGGACTGAGCGAGGTGGCGCAGTGGTTAGCACACTGGACTCGCATTCGGGAGGACGACGGTTCAATCCCGCGACCGGCCATCCTGATTTAAGTTTTCCGTGATTTCCCTAGATCACTTCAGGCAAATGCCGGGATGGTTCCTTCGAAAGGTCACGGCCGATTTCCTTCCCCATCCTTCCCTAATCCGAGCTTGTGCTCTGTCTCTAATGACCTCGTTGTCGACGGGACGTTAAACACTAATCTCCTCCTCCTCCTCTTTTTTTCCCACTTGACGTCTTTATTTCTTATGAAATCCATGCTTTACTTCTAGACTTCTGTTTGATTTGAGTTGCTCTATGGGAAAAAAGTTCTTAAATGAGGAAGCAAATCTATAAACGAATGGTTTGTATTTTCCATTTGAGTCATACGTATTGTAAAAATTTATCTAATTCATGGGTTTTTGGGTCGATAGTGCTGCCATCTTGCTGTGCTGAACCGACTTAACGAGTTGAGAAACATTCCACCATCTTAATCTGAATTTTGAAGGCTACAGGGAAAACCTGACGTAAATGCATGAAGAAAATTACTTTAGTTGATGTAGGTTGGGTTCATATTGGATTAGGTATGGTGATAAAATAGAATACTGCAGATGATCTACGCATATACCATTGTTGAGCCATTCCTCTATATTTTTCATGGATATATTTGGATTTGGATTTTTTGCTGCTGATTCCTATGTAATGGAGTGCATAGCAAATGGTAGCGTTGCCACCACTGAACAACTGCTAACTTATGGATATCGTCTGTAAAAAGTTATTTCTTTTATGGGCAGTAAGCAAGTGCAAGATACCATTGCTGTTCCTTTTATAAGTACATAATAATATAATTTGAAGTAAAAATGTTGCATATTGTGAACAGTAACTCAAATTAAATATTCACAAAAGTATTCTATTGTAGCATGATAAAATTATTGTAGCAAGCCGAGGTAAAACAGTAGTTGATCGTATCTAGTACTACAATATTTCTCTGACACACACACTCTTTAAATATACTGGAATGGAAACATGCTTTGAAGTATTATAAGTAATCTCTGTTTTTCAGTTATTTAAGTATATTTAAATTATTCTCTTGCAGTTTAAAAATTGCAAAAGAATGTTAAATATAGAAAATTTAAGAAACAAAGAGTACAGCGAGCACCTGATGATGATGGTTTAAACCAATATTTTGCTCCCTGAGAAACTCTCAAACATCATATGGATGGAAATAAAATTGGTTTTCTGTGGAGGATAATAAAGTGACTTTTCTTCTGAAATTGATATGTCAACATATGATGCATTTAAAAGAGTGCGTGTTTGGCCTGACGCCTAAGGTCTTGCGGATGATGCCATTCAAAGTTGCCGTAAGGAACAGAATAATGCAGAGAGTCAACAGTAAAAAACAGATGGCCGGCAGGAAGTGGTACTACAATTTTGTGAAGAGGCACAAAGTGTTCGCTGAAACGAGCCAAGGCCACATCCATGGCTCTTTCGTAGTTCAAACAAAGAGAGAGTTAAAAGCTTTAATACTCACAAGTTATCTATACCAGAATGAATTAGAATGTAGTGCTAAACGTCCAGCTAGATTAAAGAGAAAGGTGCCTGAAGTGAATCAAACGAAACAAGTGAGAAGTACCAACACCAATGATTCGTTTTGTGAACCATGTCAGAATCGATCAGTGAAAGACGTGATTCTGTGCATCACATGTAGGGAGTGGGTATATGAAAACTACTTTGGAGTTTGGAAGAAGACTAAAAGATACTCGTATATTAATTTAAGTTAGGCTGTATCCCTGTGTTACGAAAAAGTCTGATCTGCCTCATAGTTTGTCCACAAATATACACAATCTCAGTTCTTCTATTACGTAGCCTAAATTTAGCTTAATTTCAGAATAACGTCAGTTTAGAATTGTACAGAACTTCATTATTAGTCTAATTCAATACTTTTTAAGGTCAGAATCAACATTCGCCATTCATATTAAAATTAATTTTCACTAAATCATCGTTTTATTTTTTTTTAATTATCCTGTGTGACCCTATTCGAATCCACCAAGCCGCTGTGTACTGGAATAAGAAGTATTTAATCATAAAATATACCTCTAATGGTCCATTCATGAAAGTTAACTGGTCCATTGACAAAAGCGACTGTCCGTGAACGGACCGTTACAGAAAATAACTCAACATTGTTTCCTGGTGGTATTAAATGTTTTTGCTGTCAATCACTACAGAATGATATTTGACTACAAATGGCGTTCGCATTCTGTCCAAACTAAACATATCGGCTGTTGTCACATGCAGAACATCAAATTAGTTCTCACACTTTCCCCAACAGGGAGTCAGCGTAAGCACAGTTTTGTTGTTCCAAAAGCCTGTGAGCAGCAGTGAAAAAAATTGGAAAAAGATCCTAAATACAGCATTTTGCAATATTGCATATGTAATGGCAAGGCTGTTTTGGATTTTAATTACCGTCACGATTAGGCTTTGGCTGTTACATTCTGACTTACTCAGTTTGTTCAATGTATCGTTCCAGCTATCTCACAAAACAAAATATCCATATTTAAGCGTAGTACAGACTGCATAGTGAATGCTTCGATGGAGGTGGTGGTGGACGTGAGTGCGAATTGATGGTGAGAGTTCCTCCGTTTTCGCCGTTTCACCCTCCCCTCCACCTCTGCTACCCTCACGGATAGCACAAATGTTGACAGACCCTTTGCTAACACAGAGAGATTAGACACAAATTTTAACAATAAGAACATGGGGTGTCTGCGTTTCGGTTCCGTGACTTGGTGCTGATGATTAGTGAGGTACCTCTCTGAGACTTCCATTGCTTGCATTACAAACACGTTATAACTTCGAAAGTGTTTCCTTGAGATTGTCTCTCCATGTCTCATTTATGCCATGTTACATACTTCTCATATTACTTGAGATTCACCAAGTCAACTACGTTTATGAGTTAGCTCCAGCTAGTGATAGTTCCTTGAGTTGTGGAGAACTCAATGCTGTAATTGACAGACTATGTTGTCCTTCTGACCAAAGAGTAAGAAAGCGTCAAAGTCAATGGGTGGACAGAAAATTTCCACTCAATGCGAGTGAAGAAAGCTAAGAGCTAAATGCTGGTGGCTAATAGAGATGATAACATTCTCGGTTAACATCACGGTTCCAGATGAAAAATAGCAGAGAACATGAAGAGATTCTCGCAGCTAAGCCGGATAACCACACACAATGGCTGCTCGGCAGACTATTTCAAGAATGGACTGGCGCAGCAGAAGTTAGCTTTACCCTCAAAGACAGCCTCTCTGGGTGCAAATATTGACTATGCTTTGTGGAAGAATTGCTTAGACTGTATTATGCATCGCTAATTGAATCACACAATGCATAGCATTGCCTGTAAGAGAAACGTGCAAGCATGAGCATCCGTATAGGGAGAACAATCTTAACTCATTGGAAATATTACGTTAACAAAGGGTGTTAAAATTACTGTTAGTTACATCAAAATGACTGCTCCATTTTCCGTCTTACAATCAAGTTGCAAGTTGTACAGTTTGTTCCATGTATCGCATGTTTTCGCCACACATTTCAGTTTTGTGTCATCTCTGACTACGCTTTTTTAAAATTGTGCAAAACTGTTTGAATATCATTCGTACACCACTGCGTCATAATAAAAGAACATCATATTGCTTACAGCTCATTTGAATATAACAATAAATCATACCAAGAAATTCGTTCAACAGTCAGTATGTCATACAAATGGAGACTTTCACAGTTGCAAATGCGGAGGTATATCCGATCTGTTGTCTTTCTGAACCTCCACTCTCTTTTTCTTAGACAAGTCCTTTTCTAGCGGCTGTATACATATAAAAGTTGTTGGGCACAACTGCTCCTACTTTTCACTGACAGACTAAATTGATGGATAGGTAAGTAATCTCTAGAATTTTCTTGCCAATGCAGGAATAGAGCAGTGGGACATCTTCGGCAATAAGAAGGGACAATCGCCTCGAAACTGGAAGCATTGTTAGAAAAGATAAATTATAATGAATGGGAATGACTGCAAAGAAAATTACAAAGAACGTTCGGTGTATCATGCATGAAAAGAAGAGCCCGAAAGAGGCGAAAATAGAGAGCAGCATCGACCACCTTAGAGACTGATCACTTACAAAAAATGTGTTCTGAGTCTCAAAATGCGACAGTTAATTAATTTACAAGGGAAAAGTTAAATGGAGCTTTTTATAACGTATTAAAGTTTATTAATAATGTTATTATTCCCGTAAGTAATCTATAATTTTGCTAATCGGTTCCTTATTCATCCACAGAGAAGAACCAACAACGTCGTCATTTTTGTGTGTATTACCTAAAGAAAAGCATCTCCTGCCTTTCTTTCACAACCACATATTAGATGTTCTTCGTTGCACGCTGAAGCCGTACCAGATCCACTGCAGTTGAGTAGATTGCCTGTTTGAAAGAACTACAAGGCTTTATTATTCAGGCAAAGTTTCAGAGCCGATATTATCCGTCGCTCAGTTACGGCGACGCGGCAGGTAAACCGGGGGGCGTTTGGAGAATCCCCAAATGCAGCTCACTAAAGCTTATGAACGAAGTTCATTTCCCTGGAGTCTGGAGCCCGCTTACCCGTAAAACTCGGCATTGCTCCGCCGGCTGTAAGTTACTGCGCTATAATCGTTAGCATTGAGCGTTCCTCCAGTTCGGCTACAAACAAAATCTCTTTATTACAACAAGCGTCAATAGAATACACTAATATACAGCTGTACAGCGAGCGGAGACAGTTGGAATCCGAGATGTTTTATGTTTGCCACGTACTTAACATTTCTTTTCTTTTGTTCTGCATCTACTTTTTTCTCTTTAGTCTATCTTTAAACATGACTGATGGCTTCGTGGAAAAACACAGGATTCGTAATATGGAAGACTGCTGTTCTCGTCCTGAGATTACTGTTCTTGGTGTCCCTAAGACATTTTGCGGCAAGCTCCTTGATAGATATTTCTAAAAGAACGGACTGCAAATCTTATCTTCCTTCCTTCCTCCTCTTCCTTTTTTGTTCATTTCTGGCGCTACGGGACAGCATTATCTTAATTTCAGGAGCCATTAACAGCGAAAAGCGGAGTTCAGAGCCCTTCTGGTAACAATATTTCTTCTTTCAGTGGTCGATAAAGTCACTGTCAATGTCATTTTCCATTCTCGGCCTACGTAAGATTGTGTTCTGTTTGTAATCACACTGTCGTCGACGTGACGTCAGAAATCAAAATACAATTTGGCGTTCAAGTAGTCCGTCTCTTCAAGCTTGCAGAACTTTATTGGTACCTTTCACCAAATATTTGTCACTTATTATTTCATTGTGTCGCTTCTTTGAGAGAACTTACGGAATTATCTTTTCATATGGCCCCCACGACATTATATCCTATTTCGTCACTTAAGTGACAACCTTTAATTCCACGTAATATATTCAATATGGTGGCACGTTTTCATACCTTATTCGCTTAGAACCAGTGACTTACTACTCGGTATCAGTACTGGGGTAGCATTAGCCCATCTCTACGGCCTTATAGCATATGATGTTGATTTAGTCAATCGTTCACCAGATTCATTTGTGCTGGATTAGTCATGACCATGTAGCCGTTTATTATTTGTCTCTCTCTGGTAGTTTTACTTCTCAGAGTTTTGCGTGCAGTAGGACGCATCAGAGGACATTTGTACAGTTTGGTTTTGACGTTACTTTAGTGTCCATAGATACGAATGACGTAAAATGCGGCTTGGTAATAACATGAAAAGCTTTTACGAAAAGATATGTATTTTAACCTCTTACGCAAATTTCGGTGTAAGGAAGTTTAAATTCGAACGCTTTACGTTAAGTCTTACCCTGAGTTATTGAAATCTACTGAAACAAGTTTATTGTTGTCAGTTACTGTTACATTATTTACACAAACCGTTTCAGGGGTTTAATTCTACACCTACACATGGATTTACGCGTAATAATATGGCACGTGTCTTGTATTATAATAATAATAAAAAAATACATGTATAATAAAAATGGAAAAAATTGTAGGATAGTGAAATTGCACTATTAGTAAATGTTCCGCGTGTACGAAATTGTGCTATTCTTCATTCAATTTACCTAGCGTCGCTTCATGTTTTTTTGTGTGTGTCCATCACTACAAATATTTTAACTATATTTGTCGTCTTCTGAAAGCTCTTATACTTCTGTTAATCTTACGAAATAGGACCACGGAATTCCTCTCCTACATTTCAAATGTAGATGCAAGCAGCCGTCTCCAAGGACACCAGTGCCTCTCAAGATGAAGGAAATCCTCCCAGCCTGGCTCCTCTTCGCTTCAATAAAAATACTTAATACTGTTGTTAAGTGTTCTCTTGTTCAGAATCACATATACTACAAAACGCTTGTACCACATCATACTTCGAGCAATACATCTTAACCGTCTTTCTACATACAAGAGGGAGAAACAAAATCATGTACAAAGAAAAGTTAATGATGTATTTTGTTCATTCGTCAGCGACTTACCCCACATTCATAATTAATGTCTTTGCCGACGCTTACGGTTGGTCTTTACTTCTGTCATTTTCGATCTTTTTTTTTAATTAACTTTACTATATACAGGGGCTCTTTCACCATGTACCCACCTACACAGTCTGTTATGTTACGACTTTTGGATAGGCTGTGGCGCTGTCTAGTACATAACAACAAGATGCTGTTTCAAGTATTGCTCCATGTAGGTCTTTGAATGAAAACTGCGTAAATATGAAAATTGAACAACTAAAATAGAACAAATAGCGTGGCTTCTTTCTCTGTTAGAATACATGACGTATAAACTGTCACAACCGGTAAACAAAGTTGGTGTCTAAAACTAATAGGTGTAAAGAACATATGGCAGAAACAGAAAAATTATTTCGAAGTTTAAAGAACTTACAGCAAGAAAAACCAATCCTTTCAGAATAAGTCTTAAAGCACTGCTGAGATCTTTGGTTAAGTGGGGGGAAATAATGTATCCGAGTAAATACTTCAAATGGTATCTGTAAACTTTACTTACATTAGGCTTTGTAGTCGTTTACGTTATCAAGTGCTACGTTAAACAGGTTAAGTGTAATAATTATATTGCAAACAGTGGCAAAATTATAAACAAAACACAATTTAGGCTGGGTTTCAGAGCTACTGTATGAAGCGAATGACAGGAGGAGAAAAAAGGTGTCTTAGTCTTACATCCATTACTTGCTATTACAAAATAAGTGTTGAAGCAATAGAGTTACTATGCTTTAGGATAATGTGTAGATATGTAAGTATTTTTTTCTGTTACCTGTGGTTCCTTCGCAGTTACCTTCATGGTGCCTATGTTTTACCTTCCTACTTCTGTAATTGCCCCCTTTAGAGATTTCCATTCCTGTAATACTTTACTGCCAACTGAGCTAAATGTTCGTTAATGCTGTATCTATAGCCTTAGAGAACTTAAAGTGTATCTCATCATTCCTTCATACTTCCGTATCCCACTTATATCCATACTGATTCTCCCTGACTAAACTCTTAAACTTCAGCTTACTCTTCACCACTACTATACATTGTGGTCTGAGTCTATATCTGCTCTCGTGTATTCTTTACAAGCCAGTATCTGGTTTCGGAATCTGTGACGCACCATTATGTAAGCTTTCCTTATCATCCGGCCTTTTCGAAGGTTACCTCCACCTCTTGTGGTTTTTGAACAGAGTATTCGCCAGTACTATCCGAAATTTATTAACGAACTCAAATAATTATTAGTCTTCCTCTTCTTTTATTCCACGTCCCAACCCATATTTTCCCGTTACCATTTCTTCTACTCCTTTCCCTACAACTGTATTTCAGTCCCCCACGACTTGAGATTTTCATCTCCCTTTACGTCGTGTATTACCCTTTGAAAATCCTCATATCCTCAAAATCCTCATCTTCACCTTCAGCTTGCGAGGACGGCATGTATATCTGAACTATCGTTGTCAGTGTCGACTTGCTGTCGTTTCTGATAAGAACAGCCCTATCACTGAACTTTTCATTGCGATGCACTCCCTGCCCTGCCTTTCTATTCATAACAAATCCTACTCTCTTTGTATCATTTTCTTATGCTGTTGATATAACCCTATACTCATCTGACCAGAAATCCTTTCCATCTTTCCATTTCACTTCAATGACCAATACTATATCTAGTCTGCATTTCCCTTTTCAGATTTTCTAGCTTCTTTACCACGTTCAAGTTTCTCACATTCCACTCCCCGACTTGTAGAACGTTATCATTTCGTTGGTTATTTAATCTTTGTCTCATAGTAACCTCCCCTTTGACAATTCCCCCCCCCCCCCAGACATGCAAATGAGGAACTATTCTGGAATCTGCCGCTTGAGAGAGCATCATGACACATTTTGAATTACAGGCCACATATCGACTGGATACAAATTATGTATTTTTATTGCAGTGGTTTCCATTGCCTTCTGTATCCCTATGCCGTTGGTCATCGCTAATATTTCCGCCTTTGGGCGCAGGTTCCCACCCCAAGGTCCAGAGAGCGCCCTGAACCTCCATCCGCTCCTCTGCACTCTCGTAACAAGGCCATTGGCAGAATGAGGTGACTTCTTATGCCGGAAATATTCGGTTGCCAATACTGAGACTGGTTTCGAACCTGGGGCCAGCAATCTTGCCCTCCCAGTTGCGCACATTACGTATGATTCTCCAACTCCATTTAGGCGAAGTGTCAATTCATCACTGAAGACGACTCGATCCAGAAGATCTTCATCGTCATTTCGTTCCCAAAGTTGGCACGTAAACTATAGTTTGTACGCTTTAGAATTTTTAAGAACTGCAAACAATAAGGACGTAGTTTAAGCGTCTCGTTAAAAGTTTCCACACGGACTGACTGGAATTGCTAATTCACAACAAGCCTTTTGAAGGGTTTTCTTGGGTCTCCGCGTGAAAGACTCTCACTCGTTCAAAGGGTTCTTCAGTTACTCTTCGTTATTCCATACCCTTCACTTTGCCCAAAGATATAAAAACAAAACTGTCTGATTTGCTCTTTCATTTGATGTGAAATTTGTAGTTGTAAGTTGAATATAATAAATGCTACATAGCGATAAATCCCGTATATTCATTTTGAAACACCGTGTACATTACTGTCAAAATGCACTTCCTACTGGCATTTTCTTTCACTTCATTCCACCAATTTGGATACAGATTTTGACTAAGCACAGCTAATGTATTCCAGAATGATAATTTGTCTATGTTATCATCAATATGGTCCCAAACAAATGTCAAAAATTTTTTAGCTTCACTCTGCATGCCATTAATGAAAAACTGCTTTGGCTCATTGCCATCCTTCGACCGATAGTGCAACCATTTCGGTAGCATATTAGCGAGGCATTCGTCTTCATTGACGACCATTACCTTTTCAAATACATCAATAACACTGTTTTTGACCAAGATAAAAAATCATTAGTACATACTTCATCAAAATTCTCAATAATCTCACATTCTGGTTTGGGATTAGCATCTACATTATTAAACACATAAAAAGTTTTGCATCCCCTGGGACTCAGAACTCCTGAAGATAGACGTTGACTGCGGAAACAGTATCACAGACAGAGTCTCTTTGACTGTTCAGAGATGTCGCTAAACCTGCCGAAAGACGTAAAGAACCATGCATCAGCAGCGCCTATTAGACGGATGGGTCCGACAGCCGATCAGTTCCATCATTCCACCAGGAAGGAGGTACACGGCTCTTGTTGTCTGTAGTTCAACCATGCCTAGAATGTCAATACTGCGGCTCGATCGCGCCTGTATTGTTACTTTGTGCAAGGAAGGGTCCTTAGCAAGGGAGTGAAGCAAAACGATGTTGTTTGGACATGGATGAGATACAGAGAGGTAGGAACTGTCGATGACTTGCCTCACTCAGACCGCCCCAGGGCTACTACTGCAATGGATGACCGCTAACTACAGATTATGACTCGAGGGAACCCTGACAGCAACGCCACCAAGTTGAGTATTGCTGTTCATGCAGCCGCAGGACGTCGTGTTACAACTGAAACTGTGTGCAATAGGCTGAATGATGCGCAACTTCACTCACGACGTCCATGACGAGGTCCATCTTTACAACCACGACACCATGCAGCGCGGTACGTATCGGCCCAACAACATCCCGAATGGACTGCCAAGAATTGGCATGATGTTCTCTTCACCAATGAGTGTCGCACATGCCTTCAACCAGACAATCGTGGTAGACGTGGTTGGACGCAACCCGGTCAGGCTGAACATCTTTGACACACAGCCCAGCGAGAGCAGCAAGGTGTAGGTTCCCTGCTGTTTTGGGGTGATCACACTGACAGAACCACAGGCACATAGACACAGGCAACAGAGCATGCACAATGTCGGCACTAGTACAGTGTATATCCACCTTTCGCAGCAATGCAGGCTGCTATTCTCCCATGGAGACGATCGTAGAGATGCTGGATGAAGTCCTGTGGAACGGCTTGCCATGCCATTTCCACCTGGCGCCTCAGTTGGACCAGCGTTCGTGCTGGACGTGCAGACCGCGTGAGACGACGCTTCATCCAGTCCCAAACATGCTCAATGGGGGACAGATCCGGAGATCTTGCTGGCCAGGGTAGTTGACTTACACCTTCTAAGCACGTTGGGTGGCACGGGATACATGCGGACGTGCATTGTCCTGTTGGAACAGCAAGTTCCCTTGCCGGTCTAGGAATGGTAGAACGATGGGTTCGATGACGGTTTGGATGTACCGTGCACTATTCAGTGTCCCCTCGACGATCACCAGTGGTGTACGGCCAGTGTAGGAGATCGCTCCCCACACCATGATGCCGGGTGTTGGCCCTGTGTGCCTCGGTCGTATGCAGTCCTGATTGTGGCGCTCACCTGCACGGCGCCAAACACGCATACGACCATCATTGGCACCAAGGCAGAAGCGACTCTCATCGCTGAAGACGACACGTCTCCATTCGTCCCTCCATTCACGCCTGTCGCGACACCACTGGAGGCGGGCTGCACGATGTTGGGGCGTGAGCGGAAGACGGCCTAACGGTGTGCGGGACCGTAGCCCAGCTTCATGGAGACGGTTGCGAATGGTCCTCGCCGATACCCCAGGAGCAACAGTGTCCCTAATTTGCTGGGAAGTGGCGGTGCGGTCCCCTACGGCACTGCGTAGGATCCTACGGTCTTGCCGTGCATCCGTGCGTCGCTGCGGTCCGGTCCCAGGTCGACGGGCACGTGCACCTTCCGCCGACCACTGGCGACAACATCGATGTACTGTGGAGACCTCACGCCCCACGTGTTGAGCAATTCGGCGGTACGTCCACCCGGCCTCCCGCGTGCCCACTATTCGCCCTCGCTCAAAGTCCGCCAACTGCACATACGGTTCACGTCCACGCTGTCGCGGCATGCTACCAGTGTTAAAGACTGCGATGGAGCTCCGTATGCCACGGCAAACTGGCTGACACTGACGGCGGCGGTGCACAAATGCTGCGCAGCTAGCGCCATTCGTCGGCCAACACCGCGGTTCCTGGTGTGTCCGCTGTGCCGTTCGTGTGATCATTGCTTGTACAGCCCTCTCGCAGTGTCCGGAGCAAATATGGTGGGTCTGACACACCGGTGTCAATGTGTTCTTTTTTCCATTTCCAAGAGTGTATTATGAGGGGCTCACGTACGCGGTAGCTGTCCATAGAAGTCGCCATAACGGCTGTACCATACGTCATTGCCATCCTTCGACCGATAGTGCAACCATTTCAGTAGCATATTAGCGAGGCATTCATTGACGACCATTCGTTCCCGCATTGTGCACGTCTTGTGAACTACTTCCTTCAGGATAACGACATCGCTTGATTACAGTGGCCAGCAAGTTCTCCACACATGAACCCTATCGAACATGCCTGGGTATGATTTAAAAGGACTGACTATGGGCGACGTGACCCACTAAACTCTCTGAGGGATTTATGTCATTCGACGTTGAGGAGTGGGCCAATCTGGATCAACAGTGCCTTGATGAACTTGTGGATAGTACTCCACGACGAATACAGGCATGCATCAATGCAAGAGGACGTGATACTGGGTATTAGAGGTAGCAGTGTGTGCAGCAATCAGGACTACTACATCTGACGGACTCGCTGGATGGTGGTACAACACGCAATGTGTGGTTATCATGAGCAATAAAAGGGGCGGAAACGATGTTTATGTAGATCTCTATTCTAGTTTTCTATACAGGTTCCGGAGCTCTCAGAACCGATGTGATGCAAAACATTTTTTTTGATGTGTGTATCACTAAACATAGTATTCCAAAACTTTTGATCAAAACATACACTACTGGCCATTAAAATTGCTACACCAAGAAGAAATACAGATGATAAACGGGTATTCATTGGGCAAATATATCATACTAGAACTGACATGTGGTTACATTTTCACGCAGTTTCGGTGCATAGATCCTTGGAAATCAGTATTGAGAACAAACACCTCTTGCCGTAATAACAGCCTTGATACGCCTGGGCATTGAGTCAAACAGAGCTTGGATGGCGTGTACAGGTACAGCTGCACATGCAGCTTCAACACGGTACCACAGGTCATCAAGAGTAGTGACTACCGTATTTAGACGAGCCAGTTGCTCGGCCACCATTGACCAGAGTTTTCAATTGGTGAGAGAATGTGCTGGCCAGGGCAGAAGTCGAACAATTTCTATATCCAGAAAGGCCCGTAAAGGACCTGCAACATGCGGTTGTGCATTATCGTGCTGAAATATATGGTTTCGGATGGATCGATTGAAGGGTAGAGCCATGCGTCGTAACACATCTGAAATGTAACGTCCACTGTTCAATGTGCCGTTAATGCGAACAAGAGTTGACCGAGACGTGTAACCAGTGGCACCCCATACAATCACGCCGGGTAATACGACATGACGAATACACGCTTCCAATGTGCGTTCACCGCGATGTCGCCAAACACTCATGTAACTATCATGATGCTGTAAACAGAACCTGGATTCATCCGAAAAAATGACGTTTGGCCATTCGTGCACCCAGGTTCGTCGTTGAGTACACCATCGCAGTCGCTCAAATGGTTCAAATGGCTCTGAGCACTATGGGACTTAATATCTGAGGTCATCAGTCCCCTGGAACTTAGAACTACTTAAACGTAACTAACTTAAGTACATCACACACATCCATGCCCAAGGCAGGATTCGAACCTCCGACCGTAGCAGTCGTGCGGTTCCGGACTGAAGCGCCTAGAACCGCTCGGCCACCTTGGCCGGCGAAGGCGCTCCTGCCCGTGATGGAGCCCAAGGGTAACCACAGCCATGGTCTCTGAACTGAGAATCCACCCTGCTGTAGACGTCATCGAACTGTTCGTGCAGATGGTTGTTGTCTTTAAAACGTCCGCATCTGTTGACTCAGGGATCGAGAAGTGGCTGCACGATCTGTTACAGCCTTGCCGATAAGATGCCTGTCATCTCGACTGCTATTGATACGAGGCCGTTGGGATCCAGCACTGCGTTCCGTATTATCCTCCTGTACCCACCGATTCCATATTCTGCTAACAGTCATTGGATCTTGACCAACGCGAGCAGCAATATCGCGATACGATAAACCGCAATCACGATAGGCTATAATCCGGCCTTTATCAAAGTCGGTAACGTGGTGGTACGCATTTCTCCTCCTTACACGAGGCATCACAACAACGTTTTACCAGGCAACGATGTTCAACTGCTGTCTGTATATCAGAAATCAGTTGGAAACTTTCCTCATGTCAGCACGTTGTAGGTGTCGCCACCGGCGCCAACCTCGTGCGAATGATCTGAAAAGCTAATCATTTGCATATCACAGCATCTTCTTCCTGTCGATTAAATTTGCGTCTGTAGCACGTCATGTTATGGTGTAGCAGTTTTAATAGCAAGTAGTGAAAACGAGAAATCTGATGTTCCTTCTGTTCAATTTCTGATATCTGTGCCCCATCATTACTACTGCTACTATTGTCTAACAGTAAGAGTAAATTGGGGGTCCTATAGTTCTCGTGTTTCCTCACCCGAGACTGTGGACCTTCATTGAGGCGGACCACCGTTTCCCGAATAGGTGCCTCTTTGATTGTTTAGCCCATTATATTACCCATGGCTATCCCAATTTTTCCTGTTCTGCTGAGGTTCAAAATATCTGTCTCTATTACCATTTTCACCCTAATTGATGTTACCACCATCTCTTTTTCTGTAGTTGTTACCAATGTGATCTCTATCATTTCGATTATTATGCTACATGTTTCTTTCTACTGCCCTATCCAGCCTGTATACTTATAATAAAAATTGGTCTAGACAGTCTTCAGATCCGTGTACTAAATCGCACTGCGGCCTTTCTAGTAATCTCCTTTTTAATGCACCAGTTAATGTCCTTTTGCAAAATGGCCTGTGAAGGTGTGCTAATTTCTGAAGCTTCCTCTTATAAAATTCTTTCAGTGTACCGTTCTTATTCCTATAGCTGGGACGGTTCATGAATTCACACTTAATTGTCACTTGTACAGCTTCTGTTCAAAATTTATTTAAAAAACTCTTTTTTCAACTTTGATATCTCCAACCGCCTTAAATTTAGATTTACACACGACAGAGCTTTGCGTTCAAGGCATGTTTTAACCAATTTAATCTTTTGGTCTTAACTCTTGCTTGACACAAGAGTATCTCTACAGTGGTATAGAAAATCCTCTGGATGTAAATTTTCTGATGGAAAACTTTTCACTCGAATGTTTGACGATGCAATATCGTTGTTTCAATAAATATTGTTGTGAATGAACTTTTCTTGAACTACTGACATGTTTTGGTCTCGAACATTTACATTATTTAGCGTACTGTTTTCAATATTTACAATTTTTTTATCTATACTACTTAAGTTCTGTTCCATGTTTTCCCTACGACATTCTATTGAATTCTGACGCCATTAGCATTCTACTCCTTTTGCGAATAATGTGCAATTAACTCACTTTCCGAAACAATATATTTCTTTTTTATAATATATTGACATTTCATTCACAGTTTTTAATCCTTCTGACAACCCGTTTCTTAGCTCCGAAACCTGAATACTCAGTTCGTCTATTTGGTATTGCACCCTGTCCATTTTATCGTTCTTTTCAGATCGTATTTCCATTGACGAATCATCGACTGCACTACATTTGCTTTGATATCCGCTTTTATTTCTGTTAACTAATCATTAGTTGCACAAACTTTGCTATTGTTATCGGTTTTTATTTCTATTAACCGATCATTAGCTGCTGTCAATTTTGCCAAAGTTAAGTGTTTATATCGATTTTCATTGTTTCTTTGCTTTCTACACTTTCACTTGGTTCAAACATGTCTAGGCTGGGTCGTACAGCTTTCACATCTACATCACTAATCCTGTCTCTGTTCATTTTGCTAGCAATCACACGAGTCCACTATAAAGATTAATTTCACACATGGTTTTTACTTACCTTTTCTGATGTCCTTCGTTGTAGTTGTTAAGTCCTCGTTCAGTTCATCCAGGTCCGTCATTGTTGATATCATGTGGAATTCTCGCCACTCTTGATACCACTTTGTTGGGCAGCTGTCTGAACTTCTTTCTTAAGGTGATTGAAGTTTTATAAATGTAATTGGCATAAATTACTGTTCCTTCTTCTTCTGTATCAGACAAAACTTCGTTATCAATGAACAAATCCCGCACGAGCCCCCACTTGTAATCTTAACCTCCCATACATCACCATTAAAGTTCCTATTCTTTGCACAAATTTTGAAAGCTTCGAGAGGAGTAAGATTACAAAAAAGAACTTCTTACTTATTTTCATTATCTTGTTGTTGTTGCCGATGACTCGAAGTCTTGTACTGGAGTACATTCTTGAAGCTGAAATTTAGATTTTGTACGTTTTTGATGACAAAATAGCTGTTGAAGGGTTGTCTGTTACTACGAATATCGTTTTATTCTTATCCCATTCATCTAAATCACACCGACTTCACAATTTACACTTCAATCACACCAAAAATTACATTATTTTTGACAAGTTTAGGAAAACATCTACTTCCATCAGAGGCATGCCCACCACTCTTACATTCTGCGGTACTCGCAATTTCCAAAGAGTTTAGAAAACAAAAGAGCTTACAAACTTTCTTGACAGGAGAAGAATCTTTACTAAATTATATCATTATTTTATAAATAAGTAAAGAATTAAATTTAATAATTATCGTTTGATTGCGCAATTAATAATACAAATGTTAAGTATGCCAGAAATTTTGTAATTTCAATTATTCTTAAGAGAAGAGTAATTTTCACTGTTAGTACATATCGATTGTAGCACATTAATTTCTCTTTTGTACATTTTAGCCTGAAATGTAATAGATTGTACACAAAATCGTATGAATTCTTGTAGTGAAACAGCTGAGATAATGTTTAATCTGTGCAAAAATCGATAGTATGCATGGTATCGTTTATCTCTATAAAAGAAAGGTAATGTAAGAGGAGGATGAATCATTACAGATGCATTGTTACCAATGTGATCTCTGGTGCTTTGGTTCCTATTCAAAGACTCTGTCCCTAGATCACAGCTTTGGTCTGAATAAAAAAGGCTGAAAACAGAAACTGAATTCTGTAAACGTCTGATTTCGTTGGCGAATTTCATTTCCTGGTAGGACACGAAAACGCCGCAAAGAAAAACTGGATTTAATAAAAGACTTATTTCGTTTGTGAATTACCGCACAATTCTTCTAGAAGATAGCTGTGTAACTCGTTCAATCCACAGTTATTTGTTATACGGTGCTCTGGGGATAGATATCATTAGATATTTGAAAGTTATGGTTCATTCGGGCAACAGATAATCGATGATGCGTTCAACGAATTTAAGCAACTCATGTCTCTTCTCGTATCGACGCACATTAAATTTGCTTAAGCTGACATTCAGCTACCATACTTTCCGAAAGGCTCTGATTACTGGTATTTCTTAACGTTTTTTTAAATAAAAGATAAGTCTAATGAGCCATAGAATATCGCCAGTGCCACGAATAGAAGTGCGTTGGCTGTGACTTAGTTAAAAAAACAACCAATTTCATCCCGCACGCATTTCCTATTACTCCTCTAGAGGATTCACAGTGAGTAAGTGGATTACGATTTACAGAGGAATGCACCGTTTCCATGTTGCAAGGAAAACGAAATCGACGCATTATTTCATTTTTTCTCTTAACAACACAGACTGTCCTATAAGATGATCGAACCATTTGTTGCTCAGACACTACCTGCGTTTTGACACATTCAATCCGATGTACTAGTTGAACCATGAAACCACGTTCCTGCTGACTGTCTTTAGTCAAGTAATGTAGATTCGCCTTTTCCGAGAACAAGAAAAATTTATTGCAAAGTTTATGATCGTCCTCGACCTCCCACCAGAAATATTCAAGTGTGTGTGAAATCTTATGGGACTTATCTGCGAAGGTCATCAGTCCCTAAGCTTACACACTAAGTAACCGAAATTAACCTAAGGACAAACACACACACCCATGCCCGAAGGAGGACTTGAATCTCCGCCGGGACCAGCCGCGACCGCCCACCCTTTTAAGGAATGTTGTATAGTGATGTTATTACAAAATACGGTCACAGGTATACTGATCCGCTACAGTGAGAAACTCACCTTTGTTCTCGAATGTCTATGGCACTGCACTCACCATTATACCTGCTCCTGACTCATTGGCCTTTTAGGAAGAATGTGGCTCAATCAACCATCATGCCTTCTCATACACTGATACGGGAGGTGCTGTGAAGTGCACTGTGCTGTGTGGAACAATAGCGCACTTTATCCTAAACTTACCCTACCATAACCGATATGAGAAATATCATCACCATGGTTAGTTTTGCTTCATTGAAACGAGGAAACAGGCTGTTACCTGAAGGTCCTCTGTAAATCGTTTTCTCCTAATTTCTCCATGCTATCTGTAGAACGAAGAGATGCAGTCCAAGCATAACATAGTATATTGGAAATTCGGGTTTCAAGTCCCTTGAGACACGTTGCTTGTAAATATTTTTCTAGGTTATCTGTTTCTGTTCGTAATCAGTAACGGTGGCATCACACTTTCTAGACGTTATCCTGACACGTTCAACTCTAACAACGATGCCTCTCGATTTTAGACGCCTTATTGCGTTCCGACCTCCATAAAATCACATAATTCCTCATAATACGAAAGATTGTATTTTGTAAACAAGCCTGCAGTAGAAAGCTAGTGATGGAAATCAAGAAGGAGAAGCATGCGACCACAGTAAAACTTTAGAAAGAAGAGCTAACAATAAGAACATAATGTACCAGCTGAAATTTCTTTAGGTACATGGCGTCTTAGCAAACTTACGTGAAGAGTTACATGAATTATCAGGAGAAACGAAGGATGTCTTAGAATTAAGCAATTCATCTGTTCCAGATATAAAAGATGCAGGGAGCGTAAGGTTATGTACACCTTGCCCGTGTAGCTAAAAACGAAATCGCAGTCCCAAAAGAAGGTGGACATGGAAGGGAGGCAGTAACTAAGAACAATATTCGACACGTTTGTGCTCATTAAGTAAGCAGTAAGTTAAGCTAGGGAGAAATTTCGAAAAGTAATCAAATTTTAGATTGAAGGATAGCCCACGACTCCGTAATTTTGTCAGAATCGGATACGGAAGGGCTATAGTGGCTTCAAAAGATGATAAAAAATAAATACTTATTCAGAATACGTGGAAACGAAACAGATCTTTGATCTTTCGATTGTTATGATCATCATGTGGGTCTTGATTCTTTCCAGTTGTTACCTGTCTCTTGCCCGTGCCGCCGAAGTTTTCTTGTCTATTTTTGCGGTGTCTCTATGGATGTGGCTTTTTTCATGTCTCGATACTTTGCTTTCAGTTCATTTCATTTGTACTATATAAGTCGTAACCTATTATTTGCGAACAGGCATTTATAATCTTAACTAATACGCTACTGTTTAACTCATCATATTTTAACTTTTGTAGAATTTTAAACATCATGTCGGTTGGGTTTATAAAACCATACCGAGGAACCAAGCCCACAGAACTGTTTGTACTGCAGCTATAAGCACGGTGTACAAACGATAGCCCTACATCCTAGGTCCTAGTTCCGACTTGCTTGTTGGCAGCAGATGTGTGATCGTCGTCTTTCTGAGACCCCTTGATATCTCGGGGATTCGGCCCAGCATCTGTGTTTTGTAGGCCGTTTAGAATCACCAATTCCCACCCTGAATGGAGAAGACCCATGTGCTGAACATCTGTTGAATGATTATCACCTAACTCCAACTGCTGTCAGCGAAAGAATTATGTGTCACAGAATCCCGCTGTCTGGAGGTAAATGCCTTACTCTCATCTCTGCATATGACCCCATCTACAGAGCAGAACCATTACGAAAGTACTACCTTGAGACAAGCTCTTACTACTTATCGATTTCAACGTCAGAGTTCATGAACATCTCAACTATGCAGCAATGTGACGGGGAAACAAGGACTTGGTAACTGCAGCTTTAATGGTGTACTGCTCCTTGTTCTATGTGCTGAACATGAAGTCTTTATAACCAACACCCAGTTCTGCCTGCCTAGTCGCTACTATACCACTTGGATACATCCTCTCTCGAATCACGGGTACGTTCTTGACTATATAATCATCAAGAATGTGATAAAAAAGATGTCCTTGTCACCAGGACATTAAGAAATGTCGATGACTGCTGGACAGATCATAAGCTCCTTTTCTGTCGCTTGAGGATCTCAATCTGTCGCAAGGCTAAACGATCCGTCCACAACTTCCCCAGACGGAAATTAGACACTTCTAAACTTGAAATTAAATCCTGCTACAGTTACATAAACGTAATCTCAAGCAAGCTGGCTAGTGATACAGTCATCACTAATAGTACAAATCAGAAGTGGGCCACTCTTCAAAAAGTCCTCACTGATTCAGCTAAAGAAACAATTGGTTTTGTGAAGAAAAAATGACAAGACTGGTTTGGTGAAACTAATGAAGAAAGTTTGCTTCTGATCAATGTCAGACTAGAATCCCATATATTTTTTCTTCAACATCCGTCTTCTCGTGTGAAGAGATCACGTTTCATGGAACTTAAGGGCAAATGTCAGGCACGAATTAGTGATATCAAGAACTACTGGTGGCGACAAAAAGTGGAAGAACTGCGATGATTATGTGATGCCAGTGAGCTGCAGAACTTCTATGCAGGTATAAAGGAGATACATGTTCCAATTCTATCCTTACCAGGAACACTGAAGACTGTTGGTATTTCCACCACTTTGTGTGAGAATGAGAAAATCTTGGTGTGGTGGAAGGAACATTTCTTTGCTCTTCTAAATCGTTCCTCCAATGTTGCTGAGGACTTTCTATATAATGCCCGCTGTAACCCCAGAAACCTCGAATGGCACTTCTACCCACATACAGAGACACTCAGAGACTTTATCAAAAATCTTAATCAGTTACGACCAAGAAAAGCTCCTGATGTTGATAACATTCCTCAGCAACTGATACAAAATGGAGGTACACCCTTGAAGACTAGACTTTTTACACTGATTTAATCTAGGAAACTGGATAAGGATTTTCGGAAACCCTTGAGGATAGCTTAATATCAGCACTATCTTCAAGAAAGGCGACCGTAGTAAATGTGGGAACTACCATGGTATATCGCTGTTGTCAGCAGCACGTAAAATTCTCGCAAAATGTCTATTAAGTATGCTCCAAATTAATTCAGAGAAGATTTTGCCTGAATCTCAGTGCGGTTACAGAATCTCCAGGAGGCATAACAGACATGAAATTTTCTTCTAGAAAACTCCAGGAAAAATGCAGAGAACAACAGAAGCCTCTATAGTTTCCTACGTCATGGAAAAAGTCTTTGATTTAATGCCTAGATTTTCCATGTGGAAGATACTAAGAAATTTGGATATCCCGAGAACCCTGTGGACCTGATTCAAGCTTTGGATGATGGCATGTCTGGGCAGGTTTTCATGGTAACGCTATATCGCGTTTGTTTACAGTCACTTATGGTTTGAAACAAGGCTGTGTGCTTGCTCAAAACGTCTTTGGCCTGTACGTAGCTGTCATGCTGTACGAATTATCTGAAAACAAACCAGCGCTGGAAATTAAATTTCGTTTTGATGGAGGTCTCTTCAATCTGGCAAGACCTCGTTCACCAGGAAGTATTGCCAGTCAACTGATTTAAACCTACATGTGATCGCCTTGGTCTTACCATCAATGTGGGAAAAGCAAAGGTACTCGCATAACCTGCCCCAGGATTAACTCTGAGTTCAATATCTCTAGCCTAGACGCAGCAGTGGAGCAGGTTGAGCACTCTTCATATCTGAGAATCATCTTTTCTAAGCGGGGTACCTGCGAACAAACTGTTTGCAAAAGAATTGGGGCTGCCTGTGCAGTATTAGTATGGTTAATACACAGTCTTCATGAATAAAGACCTAATGCTGTATACCAAACTCATGGTGTACAGAGCTTTTGTCATTTCTATGCTCCTGTATGGCTGTGAACCTGGGACAGTAGCCGTGGTATCAAGAAACTTGAACGCTTCCACGAACAAAAAGTAAGATAGATCTTGAGCATTAAATGGGAAGACCATGTGACCCACATGTCGCTTCTCCAGGAAGCACATCTAAGCAGCATTGAGGCAACCATCATCGCTCATCAACTGTGATGGTTAGGTCATGTGCACCTCATGAGTGATACGAGGTTGCCCCACCAAATCCTTTATGGTGATCTCTGCTCTGTCAGTAAACCTCATGGAGCCCTTCTCATTAAACAAAACGATCTTGAAGGCAAGTGGCATAAGCGTAAAAGCATGGGAAGATTGTGCTGTGGACTGCTTACTGCAGAGGAACACTACATCCACAGCTGTCAACTTTTTAAAGGAGAACGCCACATACACGAAGACGCTAAACGACAAGTTTTGCCAGGATTGGTCTGTTCAGCCACTGGAAACACATCCATAAGTTGAACTGAAATGCTTATCAAATGGAGGAAGAAGCTGTGCATACTTGGAATCGGGTTGCAGCCGACAACGAAAATAGTTACAATGGATAGGACATTCGAGTACAGTTATGTCTCATAGCGTGCAATATCTGAACCGCTGGAAACTGCAGAGATCGGTAGCCTAGGTTGGACTCGCTGTGGGTGTGGCCTGCTTACAGAACAAGTTTACAAATATGATGATCCAGCTACTAATTTGCGGAGTAACTTTGATAAAAGTCAATAATGGAAAGGTAAATGGTTGACTTATTCGGGGAAGGCGGCCCAAACAGCGAGGTCATCGGTCCCATCAGATTATAGAAGGACGAAGGAGGAAGTTGGCCGTGCTCTTTTTGAGGAATCATCGTGGCATTTGCCTCAAGCGATTTACGGAAGTCACGGAAAAACGTAAATCAGGATGGTCGGACGCGGGTTTAAAGCGTCCTCCTCCCGAATGCGAGTCCAGTGTCCTAACCATCGCACCACCTCGCTCGTTTGGAAGTTAGATCTGCAGGTAACGGGTATTTTTAAGTGTTAGCCTACCTACTGAGTGTCTTTTCTTTTGAATTTTTTAGGTAGGCATTTTTTTCAAATTTTTCATACATGCCCATAAAAGATTCTATTCTTCATTGTATGTTAATACAGCTACCATATTTATAACATTTTTCGGAACTCTTGAGAATGGCTTCATATAAAGTACAAAATCGATAGTAGCTCCATAGTTTTCTCAAAAGCCGCTTCAAAACCTTTCCATTAACTAAACAAAACTTACGGAATCATCATATGGTAAATCTAATAAATTCACATAATAACTTAATTTTTTCTTAAGGACTTAGAAACAGGACTATGATACACACACATAATTAAGAATGAAATACTCGTAATAAATTGGAAACAAAAGATATATTCGTAACTTGTTCAATTCAGTGCTTAAGAGTACCGGTGTTTTGTGTATGATAGGTGTTGTTACTGAGTCAGCGAGGAAGGCTGTGAGCAGACACAAGCATTTGCAACAATATTTTCGTTAAAGCTCATGTTTTATTCATGTGTCATTACCGCATTACATATTCATAATACAGCAAAAAACGTGTGTATGCATATTGATGAAAATTTCGAATGAGTGTTGGTGAAATATCATGCGAAGATCTACATTTCACTAATCCTAAATTCATTGTGCGGCTGAGAGATTACGAAAACACAGGCTTTCCTTTTCGACTGCAGTTCCACGTCCCCCATATATTAGTGTCGCACGTACTCGTATAATGTAGGAAGCATTACTTTTCTGTTAACGTCACTCATTACTGGCTTATAATTGGGAAATTCTGGGATGTAGTTATGCAATTGAGAGTGACATTTCAAATCTAGCATGAGTAACTGTTTTTGCAATGAGGGAATTTGTGAGGGCATATGAATTCACACTTACAATATTCACGACATTCGATTTTTATCGTTCTATGCACGATAGTGCACGGTACCAAGATGCTCCAAAAAAGCCGCGAGCGAAAATGTGATTTTTGAGAGAATCATATCTAGGGACCTATTGATCACAGTGATAAGTGGAGAAGTGTTTTGGTTATCCCTGGCCAAGCGACTATTTGTATATCTATCTGAAGAACCTGCATATTGTAGATCGTACAGTACAGGCTCAAATTTTAAATATTACACACATTCTATATCTCAGGAAAACTGAGCAAATAGTTTTTTTTTTAATTCATGTGGTCGAGGATGGATCTCTTGTCACTTATAAAAGCACATTTGCTCCTGAGACACTTGTTCCTGAGAAAACCTCGCATGTCCATGACTTTTTTTTGTACCAAAAATACGAATTGTGGGAATGGGCATTTTCATAATTTCTATTCCTGTGAAGCCGTCGCAATTTTTGCCATAGAATCCTAAGATAATGTTCTCGGAGAAATTCAAATTCTTTTCCATATCATTATCCGTCACCGAGATCCAAAGGTTCTAAATTACTCTTCTTATACAAAGAACCTAAAAAACTAGGATTTTGCCGTTGTTACACCGTGGGACGCAATTATCTAAACAATTAACACAAAAAAATTGCTCATAATATATCTGTACATTCTTTAGACATTTATCTAGATCATTTTCTCATTTTCGGAACTCTTTATCCGTTATCCAGAAACCCCGAAAAACCGTGCTTTGTGGGTACCATATGTATCACTTGCGGTGATGGATATTTCTATAATTTCTATTCGTGACCAAACGTCGAATTTTGTACCTTATGTTATTAATACGACGTTCTCGTATATATAATTATAAATTTTTTTTTCGATGTACTTATTCGTTAGAGATATCAAGAGGGTCATACTTCTCGATCTTATGCATATGAAATATACACTTAATATCCGGTCTGTGGCGTAAATGCAGTTTTAGCTGACTTAATGAGAAAATGCCATAGGTACTGGGGTCTTTGCAAGGTCACAAATCTATGTCTTTAGTTGTCATTTTTTCATCAATAAAATTTTATGACTTGTTTCTGTACAATGAGCGCTTCACTCTTATACACGCTGTCTTGACCTGGAAAGTATTCGATCATGCCACCTGACATCTTACAAAAAATAATTTTGTTATACGAAATTCTTCGTATTTGTCAATGAAACACCAGATTTATTGGTATACGGGGGTAGCTTAAAAATGTTGTATATTTATGCAAAACATTGTAAAATGAACCTGCATTAGATGGAAGTCGTTTTGTGTTAACCTTATATTATGCGTTATTACTTCTTTTTGTCATATGTGTCAAGATATGTACATGTGTCCCAGCATCTAAAGAAACTGTCACACTGTCAGAACTTTACTGACCTTCAAATTTGCGGTATATCAACGGCACGTCCCGCTGCAACAGGAGGAAAGATAGGGAACCAGCTGAACAGTTCTGCCGTCGGAGAAAAGAAAATTGCTCTTTAACTCGCTCTGCAATTCGAAAACAAAGGAAGTAGGTTACAGTACGCTTGTTCACCCACTGCTTGAATACTGCTCAGCAGTGTGGGATCCGTACCAGATAGGGTTGATGGATGAGACAGAGAAGATCCAATGGAGAGCAGCGCGCTTCGGTACAGGATCATTTAGTAATCGCGAAAGCGTTACGGAGATGATAGATAAACTCCAGTGGAAGATTCTGCAGGAGAGACGCTCAGTAGCTCGGTACGAGCTTTTGTTGAAGTTTCGAGAACATACCTTCACCGAAGAGTCAAGCAGTATATTGCTCCCTCCTACGCATATCTCGCGAAGAGACCATGAGGATAAAATCAGAGAGATTAGAGCCCACGCAGAAGCATACTGACAATCCTTCTTTCCACGAACAATACTAGACTGAAATATAAGGGAGAACCGATAGAGGTACTCAAGGTACCCTCCGCCACACACCGTCAGGTGGCTTGCGGAGTATGGATGTAGATGTGGATGAATAGTGTCTCAGAAAGACAGTGCTAGTGAAAGAGAGAGCAGACAATGCCAATGGGAGCAGTGGGAGCCAAAGAAAGTGCAGGCTGTGTTGGTAACTGAGTGGCAGCAAAAGAGAAAGAGTGATGAATGTTGATAGTAACAGTGGGGGCAATAGAGAGACGAGACAGTGGAACTTAAGAAATGAATGGAGACCACTTCCCCTAACTGGCGAAATGTAAAACATTTTCCCATTTTACCGCAACCTTTAACGAACTTCGTAAAATTTCCTTGTCTGTGAGTCAAAATACAGAGCAAACCATCTGTAATAACGTATGTGGAAAGGAGACATTTGTAGCTGAAGAGAGAGACAGCAGAGTGTAAGCGTGAAAGAGAGGGACAGTGGCAATGGAAGAGAAAAAGAGAGGGACAAAGACAATGGCAGTGGGAAAGACAGACAGTGAAAGGCGCAGGAAGGAGAGAGCAGTAAGGAAGAGCGAGAAAAAGGGATGAAGTGAGTTAGAGAGGGACACACGGGCAAGGCAAAGTGGCAATGGGAGAAAAAAGTGACAATAAGAGACAGACATATATAGACACTAACGAGGACATGGGGATGGTGAGTATTGAGGCTTCACTGCAAGGAGAGACTGGGTAAAATGATTTAGAGTGTTCCTCGTTAAAAGAGTTTGCAGGCCAAATTGTTTTGTGAGGAAGGCCGAATGAGGACTGAGGCAGCTCCATCCCCAGTTTTCTGTGAGAGTCTTTTACGAGGGTCGTATTCATCCTTCTATGTTCTCTGAGAGGAGCATTTTTCAACTGGTATATTCATAAACTGGATCCAGATAACTACAGATACCACAGCTTTAGAGTCAAATTATCTTTCTTCCTTTATACAACCCTCCATTTAGTTTGTCCGAAGACGAATGTTTACATTCAAAGTGACATACTCAATTTCCGAGAGAAGAAAGATATTTTTCAATATTTTTTTTTTTTTTGTAATTTCTTTACTGCTCAACTTACATCTTTACGGGTGGTCTAGGGTTTTGGTTTTAGTTTATGTAAATGTGTTTTGTTCTGCTTTGTGTATATCGGAAACTGTGAGTCAATACTAAACGGGAGAGGCAACTGCACGCTGCCAACACGTAAAGCAATACGTCTCAGCCGTAGTAATAATGTGGTTAGGGGCATGCTGTCAAGTAGTTCCACTAAACAGATGAAAAGAAGTTAGTGTTCACTGATATTACATTAGGCTGCTTAGGTTTACCAATGTAGCTCAATGTGAAAATAAAATGGAAGTCGCAAGCACAAGCAGTAGTAGTAGCTGAGAATGCTCCTCGCCCATATAGTACACCCGCCAAATACCGCCACAGTTTTCTGTGCACATACGTTTGAGTAGTCTCTCCAGTTTATTGTTGAGCTGACTATTATGAGCAGCTTGGCTTCTTATAAATTTCATTCTTTTGCTTTCTGTGTTTTTTTTCTTTTTTGAGAGATAGTTCAGTCATATTAATAATCGACATATTCAGTGAATGAAATGATGGTCGTGCGCTGCATGTATGTCTGGGAGTTGTCAATGCAGTAGCAAGACGTTAGCTTTATGTTGAAGAACCCGCTGAGAAGTGGTTAGCCTGTGTGAAAACGTTTGCACGACTTCAGCCACACTTGCGAGTCAAAGGCACATATGAGAGTTTCAAATGGTGGGAGACAACGAGACACAACCAACCGTGCTAGACGAGCGAACGTTTCGTACTATGGAGGAAATTTTATCAGTTAGTACAAGAAGAAGAGAAGCCGTTAGTCACGTCACTATCTCGCACGTTCTGCATGAAAACTTTCTGTACCCGTGTCACCGTGCGATAAATGAATGCGGGAAACTTTCAGCCAAGAGGAATATTCTGTCAATCTTCACTGGTCATCGGGGCTCATTTCCAAGTGTCACTCATCACTGAAGACAACTCTACTCCAGTCAGAGCGATTCTGGTCGATAATGTGTCTGAAGACAATCCGTACAGCCTTGAGATACCACTGTCACCCGCCATACGGCCCGATGACCATAAGTGGTGTGGTGTCGCTTCTTTTCATAGCAACACATCTTTGGTTTTCATTCGTGACACCCCTACAACATAGTGGTACGTCGACAATTTTCTACGCTCCGTTATGTTAACCTTCATGGCAAGCCGTCATAGGAGTACATTTCAGCAAGATAATGCCCGCCGGGACAAAGCGAGAGTTTTTCCTGATTGTCTTTACGCTTGCTAAACTCTACTATAGTTAGACGGTTCGCTGGATCTCTCCGCAATTAAGATCGTTTGGAGCATTGTAGGCAGGGCCCTGTCACTATCTCGGGATTTTGACGATATAGCGCGCCAATTGGACGGAACCTGGCACGTTATTTCTCAGAAGGATATCTAACAATTCTAGCAATGCCATGCCGAATCTTGCATAAGGACGTGAGGTGGACCACAGCATTATTTACTTTCTCAATTTGTGAAGCTCTTTCTCTTAATTATATCATCCAATTTTTCTGACATTACAAGCATTTGTTTGTATATGTACATGTACATCTCATTTACCGATTTCCGTCCCACTCGAATGACTCCTTCGTGGTGCGGTTTCTGTTTCCCTTGATGCGTCTTTTTGGGTCAATGTACATTAGATCATTTGTACTTTTTGGTGACAGGAATACATCCTTGATCAGTTTTGGAACCACAACTGACAGTAATGTTTATGATTAATGAAAAGCGCTCAGCAGTATTAATACACACTCAATAGTCATTGTCTTATGACGGGCTTTGCTCGTAAAACACCCTCAGGTTGCCGAGTTGTGCTAAGGTCAAAGCACGAAAATGTTTGTGTCGTGACATTAGCACTACCTGGAGGTTATATATATTGCTATTAGAAAATTGAGAGAGAAGTCTTTGGTGTATGGAAATGTACTGATGTGACTTGAACTGTCAGAAATCCACAGAGCAGACTAGAAGCGTCTGAACTGCTGTGCACTAGAAGTATGACGAAGGCTCACCGCATAGCTTTTTTCCGATTTTCGTAACTCAGACATGCACAAAATCCACGCTTATCATTTGTTTTACAGCTTGATGGCAACCGAAGTATCAGCTGTCATCAACATTGCTTCTTCTTGTTGTAGTTTCTCCTGTGTTTCGCGAATAACATACTGTTCCTACAGACAAACCATTCTGTAGTTCCGCTTTTGTAAAGTCAAACAAATGTTTTTAAGGACTTTGATACGCCTTGTTAAACCCGCTGGACGGGTATTTTAAATTGTGGAAAGGGGTCAAAACAAGCGGCTGTCAGTTACACTCGAACATACAACCTTTTATTTGATCAATCATTACAAGAGATAGATAAAAAAAAAGAAAAGAAAACACAGCTTTAGTTTCATAACTTAATTAGCGGCTGAGTGCGCCGTACAATCTCATGCCTTAAGGACAAGACCACTTTAAATTACAAACGGCTTAAAGCCAATAACTTAAAGCTCAACCAAACTCAGAAGTTTAAAACGCAAAGCCTTATCTTAAAACAGTTCCTTAACTAGGCTGAAGGCTCAAACAATCTGACACTTTAAGAGCAAACAACTTAAATTCAGAAAGAGATTTTCACTGTGCAGAGGACTGTGCGCTGATATGAAACTTCCTGGCATATTAAAACTGTCTGCCAGGCTGCAGGCCCAAATCATCTGACCCTTAAGTGCAAAATAACCTTAATCTAAAAATCGACCAGAAGCCATGCAAGTACAAACAACAAGAACAAACAAGAAAAGTTAGTACACCAACGGGCGCTCAGAAGTTCCGAGGATCGGCCTGGAATTCAAACACTAACGCTCGCTTAGGTGAGACAGGCAGTCGGCACAACCATTGTCGATCTGACGACAACCCAATCGACAGACAGTCAACGGACCCACCAACAAGATAACCCCTGCTTCACCTGACCAGCACACAAAAGGGTGTTCAATGGAACAACGTAGAAGGTATTGGCGCCCACAACCAATTATACATTGAGCTGTCAAACTACGCTGGTCAGCGACAAAACGATGAGGAAAATACACTGCCTGAATGTACGTCAATGGCCAGAGCAGGTAACCGGAACGTTAACGGCCACATGGCAGAAGATTCTGCTGGTGCACTTTAATTCAAATAACCAAGTACAGTTAACTCCGCCGGAGGGTGGCTACAATTTGTCAACATCAAAACAGACGTTGTTGCTCGCGGGAATAACCCAACAGCCGACAACGAACTCCAAACGAAACAATGTGAACAGTTGTGACTTGCTGGTGGATTAAGTCAAAACTCAACTTTCATGTCCAAGAACGGTGAGCCACAATCCTCGTAGCAGTGGGAACAGCACCACACACTCCAACACCGCATAGAGGCTGCCAGCAGGACCGGCCAAACTACACGCCTGGGATATTTCTTCGCTGCTCCACGCCAACAGACAAACTGATCGCACACAGCCCAGCCGGAGATGGTGAAAGGACCAAGTATGCGTCGGCCGATTAGACGACCAACCTAACGACCAGCCGACGGTCTTCCCGCTCCAATCTCCCTCCGTCGGACAGTTCATGTGTCTTGCCGGCGGTTGGCGAGCACTGGCTGTCGGCGCCTCACCGGCGCTCCGTCCCCGACTTCACTGCTGCTGCGTCCCGACTGCACTGCTGGCCCGTCTACAACTGACTGCCAGACGCACGACGACCCAGAAATACTATCGGTCGCTCCAGAAATGGTATGACAGTGCCCTTATCGATACGTGCTGCTGCTGCCGCTCATGGGCAAGTAAGGCAGGAAATTAGTGACGCCATTAAATGGAATAAGAAAACGAGGCGGCAGTACCGTAAATGAAGATGACAAACAATAAATGGGAAAAACGCGATCCGTGTACGGCTCAGACTTTAAGAGAATTTGTTCACAAGAAGCGCATGTCGTCATTGCAAAATATTGTCCCGGTTGTTGTTCTAAAATCGCGACCTTTGCTATTACTGGTGTAGAAATTTGTTAACGAGCGTGAAAGAGCACCAAATGAAGGCGTAAGTAGTTCTGCGGTTGGCTGAGCATAAATACTTTCGATCTGAATCCATTCCGTTGGGATGGCACAAATTGCTTGAAAGATAATTGCTCATTCAACTACAGTGGGTTTCCGTTAATGACAAACTCTAGACATCGGTAACATGCAAAGAGGTATATCATACTATAGTTATTGATAATGTTCAGAAATTCGAATAAAAAGGTGTCAGATGAGAGGAAGCATTTCAAGAAGTTTGTCAGATCAACATTATATGGTGGGTAACATTAGTGGCTTCTACTAACTTAGCAACATACCGATAACGTGAAAGGATACTTACTTGACCGTGATCGTACGTAATGGTAAGGTATCAGGCTGTTTTGTTTTTCAAAAGATTTCTATTAAAGGGAAGCGGTATCAGGACAAACGGGAAGCGAACCAAGGTTGTGTTAGTAATAAATCAAACTGCAGTTACGTTAAAGGAAACGGTTGCCAGACTCATGAGGCAAACTTATACCAGCCGGCCGCGATGGTCTCGCGGTTCTAGGCGCGCAGTCCGGAACCGTGAGACTGCTACGGTCGCAGGTTCGAATCCTGCCTCGGGCATGGATGTGTGTGATGTGCTTAGGTTAGTTGAGTTTAAGTAGTTCTAAGTTCTAGGGGACTGATGACCACAGCAGTTGAGTCCTATACTGCTCAGAGCCATTTGAACTATTTGAACCAAACTTATACCAGGTACTGGCATGGTTCACAAAGGATGTTAACTATTGAAAATCACTGAAATAGTGTTTTCCTGATAAGATACAAGACAGTACTGCAATTTTGCAAATAATGTGCCAATGATGTCCTCGTCTTGAATTGAATTCGATGAGCCCCATAGACACATTGAGTTTACCGTCGCATACGAAACTGCCAGAAATTTGCTATTCCTCGATTTGAGCACTTAAGATTGTGGAAGTATGGAGATGTTTCTCTTTACAGATGCTGTGATTCCTAATGATTCATGCCATCTACGTACTTATAATGAAGCTGCCCTCCATAGATTAGTGCACAGAACAGTCAGCGTGCCAGTGAACAATAAGGACAAAGAAACAGAACTAACCACCTTTAAGACGATAGTGGTTGATAAAGGTGGTCTAGGGGTAGCGTCTTTGATTCATAATCAAAACGTTTTCGGTCCCGGGTTCGATCCACGCCACTGCCTAAATTTTGATAAATAATCAGCATTGGCGGCCGAAGACTTCCGGCGTAAGAAGTCAGCCTCATTCTGCCAACGGCCTTGTCAAAGAGGGCGGAGGAGCGGATAGAGGTTCAAGGCACTCTCTTGTCCTAGGGGTGGGAAATTGCCCCTAAAGGCGGAAGAATCAGCAATGATCAACGACATGAGGATGCAGAAGGCAATGGAAACCACTGCCTTAAAGACATGTAACGTGTATCCACAGGACATGCGGCCTGTAATTGAAGAAGTGTCGTGATGATCTCTCCATTGGCAAAAGATTCCGGAATAGTCCCCCATTCGGATCTCCGGGAGGGGACTGCCAAGGGGGAGGTTACCATGAGAAAAAGATTGAATATTCAACGAAAGGATAACGTTCTACGAGTCGGGGCGTGGAATGTCAGAAGCTTGAACGTGGTACGGAAACTAGAAGATCTGAAAAGGGAAATGCAAAGGCTCAATCTAGGTATAGTAGGGGTCAGTGAAGTGAAGTGGAAGGAAGACAAGAGAAAGTGTATGAGGATATTGAAAGGGTAATGCAGTATGTAAAGGGGGACGAAAATCTAATAGTCATGGAGGACTGGATTGCTGGTGTAGGGGAAGGAGTACAAGAAAAGGTTACTGGAGAATATGGGCTTGGGACAAGAAATGAAAGAGGAGAAAGACTAATTGAGTTCTGTAACAAGTTTCAGCTAGTAATAGCGAATACCCTGTTCGAGAATCACAAGAGAAGGAGGTATACTTGGAAAAGGCTTGGAGATACGGGAAGATTTCAATTAGATTACATCATGATCAGACAGAGATTCCGAAATCAGATAATGGATTGTAAGGCGTACCCAGGGGCAGATATAGACTCAGATCACAATATAGTAGTGATGAAGAGTAGGCTGAAGTTCAAGACATTAGTCAGGAAGAATCAATACGCAAAGAAGTGGGATACGGAAGTACTAAGGAATGACGAGATACGTTTGAAGTTCTCCAACGCTATAGATACAGCAATAAGGAATAGCGCAGTAGGCAGTACAGTTGAAGAGGAATGGACATCTACAAAAAGGGCCATCACAGAAGTTGGGAAGGAAAACATAGGTACAAAGAAGGTAGCTGCGAAGAAACCATGGGTAACAGAAGAAATACTTCAGTTGATTGATGAAAGGAGGAAGTACAAACATGTTCCGTGAAAATCAGGAATACGGAAATACAAGTAGCTGAGGAATGGAATAAATAGGAAGTGCAGGGAAGCTAAGACGAAATGGCTGCAGGAAAAATGTGAAGACATCGAAAAAGATATGATTGTCAGAAGGACAGACTCAGCATACAGGAAAGTCAAAACAACCTTTGGTGACATTAAAAGCAACGGTGGTAACATTAAGAGTGCAACGGGAATTCCACTGTTAAATGCAGAGGAGAGAGCAGATAGGTCGAAAGAATACATTGAAAGCCTCTATGAGGGTGAAGATTTGTCTGATGTGATAGAAGAAGAAACAGGAGTCGATTTAGAAGAGATAGGGGATCCAGTATTAGAATCGGAATTTAAAATACCTTTGGAGGACTTGCGGTCAAATAAGGCAGAAGGGATAAATAACATTCCATCAGAATTTCTAAAATACTTGGGGGAAGTGGCAACAAAACGACTATTCACGTTGGTGTGTAGAATATATGAAAAGCATCATCCACACAATTGCGAAGACGGCAAGAGGTGACAAGAGCGAGAATTATCGCACAATCGCTTAACAGCTGATGCATTGAAGCTGCTTACAAGAATAATATACAGAAGAATGGAAAAGAAAATTGAGAATGCGCTAGGTGACGATCAGTTTGGTTTTAGGAAAAGTAAAGGGACGAGAGGGGCAATTCTGACGTTACGGCTATTAATGGAAACAAGGCTAAAGAAAAATCAAGACACTTTCATAGGATTTGTCGACTTGGAAAAAGCGTTCGACAAAATAGAATGGTGCAAGCTGTTCGAGATTCTGAAAAAAGTAGGGGTAAGCTATAGTGAGAGACGGGTCATATACAGTATGTACAACAACCAAGAGGGAATTATAAGAGTGGACGATCAAGAACGAAGTGCTCATATTAAGAAGGGTGTAAGACAAGGCTGTAGCCTTTCGCCCCTACTCTTCAATCTGTACATCGAGGAAGCAATGATGGAAATAAAAGAAAGGTTCAGGAGTGGAATTAAAATACAAGGTGAAAGGATATCAATGATACGATTCGCTGATGACATTGCTATCCTGAGTGAAAGTGAAGAAGGATTAAATGATCTGCTTAACGGAATGAACAGTCTAGTAAGTACACAGTATGGTCTGAGAGTAAATCGGAGGGAGACGAAGGTAATGAGAAGTAGTAGAAATGAGAACAGCGAGAAACATAGCATCAGGATTGATGGTCACGAAGTCAATGAAGTTAAGGAATTCTGCTACCTAGGCAGTAAAAAAACCAATCACGGACGGAGCAAGGAGGACATCAAAAGCAGACTCGCTATGGCAAAAAAGGCATTTCTGGCCAAGAGAAGTCTACTAACATCAAATACCGGCCTTAATTTGAGGAAGAAATTTCTGAGGATGTACGTCTGGCGTACAGCATTGTATGGTAGTGAAACATGGACTGTGGGAAAACCGGAACAGAAGAGTATCGAAGCATTTGAGATGTGGTGCTATAGACGAATGTTGAAAATTAGGTGGACTGATAAGGTAAGGAATGAGGAGGTTCTACGCAGAATCGGAGAGGAAAGGAATATGTGGAAAACACTGATAAGGAGAAGGGACAGGATGGTAGGACATCTGCTAAGACATGAGGGAACGACTTCCATGGTACTAGAGGGAGGTGTAGAGGGCAAAACTGTAAAGGAAGACAGAGATTGGATTACGTCACGCAAATAATTGAGGACGTAGGTTGCAAGTGCTACTCTGAGATGAAGAGGTTAGCACAGGAAAGGAATTCGTGGCGGGCCGCATCAAACCAGTCAGTAGACTGATGACAAAAAAAAATTATTAATAAACTACAGGGTGACGGTGATGATAAAAGAAGAATAAACTTAGCGATGAAAAAAAAGAAAACGGTCCCTATGCGATATTATGGAACAGCTTCGTAAAAAATCAAGAAAATTTTTGAACGGCATGGTGTTAAAATAGCGTTCCAGGCAAACAACCTAGCAAGGTATAACCGGAAACATGAAGTTGGTAAAAAGATAACTAAGTTCGAAAGACAGGGAATTTATAAAATTCAGTACGCATCTTGAGATGAAAGTTGATTGGGCAGGCAGGAAAGGCATGAGCTGTTGCAAATCATGTGTACCACAAAGGGCGCCCTCTTAAGAGAACTGAAGAAGACTAAGAAAACTCGCAGTTGAAAACAAGTAAACTGGACTTTCTGGGCCGGCCGTAGTGGCAGTGCGGTTCTAGGCGCTAGAGTCTGGAACCGAGCGACCACTACGGTCGCCGATTCGAATCCTGCCTCGGGCATGGTTGTGTGTGATGTCCTTAGGTTAGTTAGGTTTAATTAGTTCTAAGTTCTAGTCGACTGATGACCTCAGAAGTTAAGTCGCATAGTGCTCAGAGCCATTTGAACCATTTTGGACTCTCTGGAAGAATTTGATATCGCCATTCATGAGAAGAATCATGCTAATAATTTGAATGCGCAAGTTAATGACAACGGAATAAGTTTTCTTAACGCCTCTGTACAACTAGTTTAAGGCAGGTACATAATAAAAACTGTCAGTGTCTCTTTGACTAGGTAACTAAAAGCTGACAACCGTAAAGTTCGCAAATGAGGAAAGTATGGGCGAACAATACAACAGCATTACGGTTGGGGTAATAGCTACACTCACACTCTAACACAGTATATATGTCACTTCACAACAACTTCTGGGGCACTGCATAAGCGGAGACTTGACTCTCTTGGATGGTACAAATGGCTCTGAGCACTTTGGGACTTAACATCTGAGGTCATCAGTTCCTTAGAACTAACCTAAGGACATCACACACATCCTTGCCCGAGGCAGAATTCGAACCTGAATCCGTAGCATCAGTGCGGTTCCGGACTGAAGTGCCCAGAACCACTCGGTCACAGCGGCCGGCGACTCTCTTGGAGCCCACAGCAGTTCCCCACAGGACCTGATGCAGTGCGCCTTATGAGACGGGCCTGAGATTCATAAAGTTGACTTTATTGTAAGACGAAGACACACAGTCCTCTGTTTATTTATTCTAAGTTATTCTGTGAACGCCTCAGTCATCTTGCTAGACTTCTTGCGTTTAAACGTCATGAGCTAAATGTTACAACCTGAGAGCATTGTCTCTCGAAACGCGTTGTTGACTTTTGTACAGGATACAAATTACGGTTGAATGTTGGCAATGCGAAGCTATCAGGTACGAAATATTGTGAACTGAATTAGAAAGGACGTCGGTATTAACGGAGGGAAACGTACGGTAAACCATGAGTACGACGGGCCTTGTACTGTAATAAATCTAAGTTAGTTGTACATGGAAAATGTCTAGTAGAGCCCCACTGGCAGTGCTAGCGCGTAATCTGGCGTGATGTTGTATTCATGTGGTTCACCAGACTGATGCTTATAACCAGTACTCGGAAGCAGGTTTGGATTATGTTTAGCTATGCACAATGTGTTTATGGTTTACGGTATTAAGGGTAGTTGAAACGCCCTAACCCTACAATGTTACATTTAGTGACTTGGCTTCCCTGTATTTCAGGAACCACTCTAGCCATTGAGATGAAACTTTTTAAGGACATTAAACTATATGTTCTGAGTCCACCGAACTACAGTAATTGCATTTCAGCCACTGATTTCGGAAATACAATTTTTAAATTACACGGTTAAAATTTTGTGTCCCTTTTTTTTACGTTATCCTAAATAACATAATATTATGTTCTTCTATTTCGAGGATAAGTCAATTATTATCCGCAAAGTAGTTATGAAATTTGATTGTAATCAAATAGGCAAGATACATGAACATTCTTTTTCGACATAGTCTCCTTGCGTTTCAACACAATTGGTCCATCGTTGTACAAGCTTCCTGATGCCCTCATTAAAGAATATCGGTTGAGATAAGAGCCAGGGATGCACCGCTTTTTTCACTGTTTCGTCCGAGGCACTTTAATCCTTGTTTGAGCGGACCAAACAAGTGATCGTCAGAAGGGTCAAGTTCGGACGATATGGAGGATGATCCAGTTCTTCAAATTTGAGTTACTGTAGCGTTTGAGAAGTGTGGGCAGCAGTATACGGACGGGCATTGTCGTGCAACAACACAACGCCTTTTGACAGCAATCCTCGGCGTTTGCTTCGATTTGCGGGCCTTCGCCTGGCAGTAAGTATCTCACTGCAACGTACACTGTTTATCGTTGTGCCCCTTTCCCCACATTGTTCCAGTACTGGACCTTGTGCGTCCCAAAAAACCGTAAGCATCAGTCTATCAGCGGACCATTGGGTCTTGAACTTTTTCTTGCACGACAAATTTGGATATTTCCATTCCATACTCAGCCGTTTACTCTCCGGCTCGTAATGTTGGATCCACGTTTCGTCACCCGTAATGACACTGTCTAAGAAATTGTCCCTTCGCTACCATAGCGATCCCAATGTTTTTTGCAGATGTCCAAGCGCGTTTTTTTCTGTAACTGTGTGAGTTGTTTCGGGACCATCTTGCACAAACTTTATCAAACCCAAGTCTGTTGGGATGATTTCGTAGATAGAACCGTGACTAATTTGCAGGCGATGTGCCAGTTCGTCAATAGTTAACCGTCTGTCTAAGAGAATCATTTCAGGTGAACGCTCAATAGTTTCTTCATTTGTGGTGGTAAACGATCGTCCGGCTCCTTCATCGTGCGTAACACTTGTGCGACCATTTCGAAGTTTTTCGATCCATTCGTAGACACTCCGTTGTGACAAAACACTGTTCCCGTGCTGTACCGAAAGTCTTCGATGATTTTCGGCCCCTGATACGCCTTCCGCCACAAAATACGGATCACTGAACATTGCTCTTCTTTGTTGCAAATAGATAGCGGAGCAGCCACGATGAACAGCACGGTAGCGATAGGGAAACTAACCTAGCAGCTTGAAAACTGCAACGATATAACACCAAATAAACAAAGCATACGTCATCAACGTAATACGACAGTACTACCAAAATAAACAAAAATATAACCTAATTTCGGATAATAATTGTAGTTCAGTAGACTCAGGATATGTATGTTATTACTCCCTGAAAAGTCGAATACTCTTCTCGATCTGGTTTCTGAGATTTAGGGAAACATGCAACAGAAAATGTAAATTTTCAGGAACGGCTTCTGAAGATCCAAATGATTGTAACTCCCTTAATAAATGCCATTTTTTTTTAATTTTTAGTGAACAAGAAGCCCTCTGCACCATACTGTATATCATTCTCTTCATCTTTTCCAAGTTTTATCTTCTTTTCTTCTTTCTGGTCTCATTAGTGGCCAACAGTGCTGCATACTCTGCTATATCAATGCGAACCTGGTCCAGCCGTTCAAGTCCTCTGATGCAGTTAGCTCCAGCATTAATTAACCAATTAATTCCCATATGCTGTAGCACATTCACCCTACCAATTTTGCCGTCATTAAAAACAATAACAACATCACTGCGCCCCCCTCCCCCCTACTTTAATGTCCTCATTCAAACAAAAAACATTTTCTGGTAGGCGAGTACATTTAAGATTACTGAACGACTCACTGGGATTTGGGATTTTGAGTCTGACCATGCAGAGATTTCTTCAGTAATCCGGGATCTGCCACGTCTCTGTAAATAGGTTTCATACATGACTACTGCTGGGATGGAATGTTTATGGCTTTATGAACTGTTTGAGTACTTGGCATTCCAGTAATTGCACCATGAATCAGGTCCAGGAGGACAAAGGTTGTGTACTGGTTTTTCATAGTTTGGCAGTCTGTGGAAGAAGAAAGCCCATACTGCCTGCTTCATTTCCAACAAATCCTCAGTATTATTTCTAATGGCCATCCAATAATACTGCAGTGGTTCATCAATCATTTTGTCTGTCAGCCTGTCTCTTATGGTTGTACCATCAGAAACTTTCTTGTATCTCAAACTTTGTTTCAACTTCCTCCACCTCGTGCCCATCCTCCTCTGGATATGACGAACACATTCCAGTTTTGTGATAATCTTCTCGCCATAAGGCTGAGCGGCTACTACACAGTTATATACTTTTGAGACTTTGAGAACTTAATGTAATACGCTCCCCTTTCGTTCACAGATCGACTAAAAAGTTCAATAGTTACAGAGGCTTCCATTCCACCACTTGTTCCTTCATAATTTCTGTCTCAGATATGCCCTTCTACATTCTCTGATTTACACTGATAACAATGTTTGGTTAAAATCTGGAAATCTATTTCCTTTTCAGTATCCACACTGATCACCGTAACAACAGAATTCTTAGAATTGTAGCTGTGCTTCTGCCAAGTGCTATCAAAAGCTACTGGTATGTCGGTCGTACCATCATTTATTTCAATAGCTTCGTTCGCAGCACCCTTCGTTGAATTACATGCAACAGATTCCACAGCAGTTCCAATAAATCCTGCATACTCGTCGATTTTACAAGGTGGGTTTCGCATATTCGTCACGGCACAGATCGTTTCTGCTGCAGTGTGTCCTTTGCCAGTAGCTCACAATCCATTAAAGCAACTAACATTTACTTCAAAATAATCATCTTTACACTCATCAGAATCCCAAAATGAATGAGTATATTTACAACAGGCACAATTAATTAATAGTTTTCCTGTATTGTCCATTTGATACCTCACTGTCTTCACGAAAACTAACTGGCCCTCCACATATTTTACAACATACACGTTCACCTAACACCCTTGTTAGGATGTGTAAATCTATCAGAATATAATGTAACCTACCATTTACATCACATTCGTTTTGAGAAAACTGTGCATAACAATGTTTTGTATTAATCTTCGAAGCACTAATTGGTGTTTCTCTAGCTACTGACGAGTTTGCCTGTATTTCATTGTCTGTTACATCACACGCAATATATTGAACACAGTGATTCTCTTTATTCTAAAATCTACTACCATGAAACTCACGTTTCTTAAGAACACTTCGTTTCGGCGTCATACTTTACATTTTGAGAGATTTACTTAATCTTGCCTGCATTTCATTGTCTGTAACTTCACACGCCACATACTGAACACAGTGTTTCCCTTTATTCGAAAATCTACTACCATGAAACCGACGTTTCTTAAAAGCACTTCGTTTCGGCGTCATACTTTACTTTTTGAGAGATTTACCAATCTATTCGTCACTTTTCTTCGAAAAAACATTATCACTTCGACGTACAACGTGTGTTTGTACTATGAAACGGTACGATACTGTTTTTGACTGTGCTACCAATAGAAATACGCAATTTAACCTTTATAGTACAGCAATCCACAGCCTTCTGTATTAGATCTTGCAGTAATGCACGTAAAAATTTTAACATTATCCACCAGTGTAAATCATATTTAAAAACATAAAATAAAATACTTCCCATGTGACTTTATCAATTTTATTCGGGAAACTGCAAACTTTATTATGAGGCAAAAATTCGAAAATGTTAAAAAAAATTTCGTTCTAACTCCCCTTAAAGAGTACACTTTCCCTGTCGTTTTTCCAGACATAATTCTTCAGTATCGACTTGTAACTTGGTAAAGTCAACTAACTGACCTATGTTACAGAAACGATATGCATGATACTGTGCTCTCGCAAAGACTACTCCCTTCTTTCCGTGTTAAGGGAACTGTCTGCCAAACGTTTGTCCAATTAAGATCAAAACTGATAGAAAATAACAAAAAAGCTTTTCATATACTTGCTCTAAGAAGTCTTTTTCTTTTCATTTAAGAGATGTGGAGCACTGCCTATAGAAAGCGTGTTTGAGAATTGTTTTGTTTTATGGAAGAGTACAGCTAAAAAGCTATATCTCTTGTTGCAGCTGTGGTTGTACGTTTCATACGTAATGACACGTGCGAGATACTGATGAGTGTTCACAATTAGAAACCGTGGAAGCGGGTATAACGTATAATAACGACATGTCGCAAACATTATAATAGGGAGTACGACACACTGAAATGTTTAGAGTGAGAATGTTTTTATCGTAACGGACTCAGACACAGAA